>NC_060067.1:71074242-71377272 GCF_922984935.1 Meles meles
CCAGCTTATTACCTTAATAAATGTCTTTTTTCTCTCTCTCTCTCTCCTACAATCACCTGGAGGCTTGTTTTCCTATATTTCCTCTGCAGGTTTGTTTTTCTTGGATCATTGGACATCCTGTCATGTCTCTATTCCTTTGTAGTCGCTCTTTTTCCTTTCACCAATCCTCTTCTCATGCTCCCCTGCTTATTTTTCCTGTGCAACTTGGAAAACATTCCTTGATGTCCTTTTCCATTTATTTAGGTCATAATTTTCTCTGATCCAATGAGAATTTGTACAAACATACATTCCGGCAATTCCTTGTTTTTTGTTTTTGTTTATGTTGTCATATATGATGTCATTCTAACTAGATTGTATGCCTTTTGAATTGCAGGTAGTATCTTTTATCACTCCATAACTTCACTTTCTCATATTATGGGGTTTTTTGAATGAACAAATAAATATGTACAACTTTTTTTTTGATAAATGGTTACATGCTTTGTAGACATCAGTTATTATTATACAGAACATGAAGGAATAAGACATTAATTACTAATATTTTGTGATTGAAGGAATAAAGATATTATTGTCCAAAATGTTGAATTTTGGAGAAGAAGGACATTGTTATTTGGTTTTGGAGATACCAAAGCCAACTGATTTTTATTTGATAATGGTACTATTAAAAATACCAGAATTTAAGTCAATGTTTAAAATTAGAGATACAGAGGAGAGGGGCTCCTGGGTGGCTTAGTTAAGCATTAGACTCTTGATTTGACTCGGTCATGACCTCAAGATTGTGAGATCTAGCCCTGCATCAGGCTCTGCTGTCAGTGGGGAGTCTGCTCAAGATTCTCTCTCTCCCTCTCCTCACCCTCTGTCCCTTTCCCTGCTCCTGTGTTCTCTCTCTCTCTTTAAGATAAATAAATAAATCTTTTACCAAATGATACAGAGGAGAATAATCACTTGATACTAAGCCATTTGTTATTATAATTATAACTTAATTTTACAATGTTAATTGGAAGATGTATGAGAAAAGAATGAACTGTTTTGAATCCAGAAGCAAAGATGGTGACCTCTTTTGAATGGGTTATTTTTCATGTATAAAGTTTTTCTACCACTTGGTCTCATGTGGTTGCAAAGGCAACACAGCTTAGGAGAGGGGTTACTTCATAGAGTGGTGAGATTTTTGTATGTTTGGGTATTTTGGTATAGAGGGACAGAAATGCAGTGTGGTGGGCTGCTTACTTGTCCATCAGTGGGCCTGGCATGCAGTTTTCTCCAATCCTCTGTTTTCTGTTATGATGGTTAATTAACTCTCTTTAGTCTAGGATAAAACTCATAAAGGATTCAAACCATACCCCCCCCCACCCCCGCCAATCCAGAGGACACACTGGGATCTGGTCAAATACATAAACTACATAGAACTGCAAAACAGGTGTAGACCTCTAACCCTATTGCAGTGACAGGGCTATGAACCTGCCATAGAGTCTCAAACGCTGTGTGGAGCGTCTGTAGGGTGATTGGAGGAGATTTGCTATTATGTGTTAATCGGCGGCAGAAGAACATAAGGTTAAAAAGACAAGCCATGGTGGCAAGCAGATCTGTGTTTGAGTCCTGACACTGCCAGTTACCAACCACATGACCTTACACATCTTAAGTAACATCACTAAAGCTTCAGTTTCCTCTTTTGTGAAATAGAGATAGGAAGAGAACCCTCCTCATAGGTTAAGGGTGTTGAATTAGTCATATTGGGCCCTTAGAAGAGTTCCTGGCACACCAAGTTTCCACATATGTAATTATTTTCATCATGCCCTTCAATATTTGACATTATCTGTTAGAAATTTTACATGAAGCTGAGTTGAGAATTAGAGGAAGTTCTGAGAGATTGTGTGCTAAAGAAAGGTCACTCCTCTATCTTTAAACTACTTGAGACAAGGTGGGAAAAAAAAATCATGCAGTTATTAATCACACAAAAGCTGGGGAACCTGGATGGCTCAATCATTTAAGCATCTGCCTTTAGCTCATGATCCCAGGGTCCTGGGATTGAGTCCTACGTCTGGCTCCCTGCTCAGCTGCTTCTCCCTCTCCTTCTACCCCCTCCATGCTTTCACTCTCTCTTTCTCAAATAAATAAATGCAATCTTAGAAAAAATATTTTAAAAATCATACAAAAGCTTTTGAGCTCACATTTCTGGATGGGAGTGGAAACAACTGAAGAAAAAAGAATGTAATGGAGTCAAACCAGACCTCCTCCCTTAATATAGAAATGTCTATGGACAAACTAACCTAACATGTGACTCAGTGAACAGATATAGGACGTTCATCCTAGGGAAGCAAATTAGAAGTATTCCAAATAAAGATAATTCTATTTTACTATAAGAAATCAGGAAGAAAAAAACACACAAAGAACACCGTATCTCTTCTGGGGGTCTCATGTGACACAAGAAGAACTCAAAGCATTTCCCGAGATCAAAACCAGGTAATTGGCAAAAGCATACTGTGAACAGAGTTTTCTCACAGAGATTCAAAAGAAAAGGTTGGTTCTCCATGTCCTCATATCAGGGAGATCATATGATAGTTGTCTTTCTCCGATTGACTTATTTCACTAAGGGGGGGTAGGGGGATAGGAGAAGAATAAATGAAACAAGATGGGATTGGGAGGGAGACAAACCATAAATGACTCTTAATCTCACAAAACAAACTGGGGGTTGCTGGGGGGAGGTGGGATTGGGAGAGGGGGAGCGGGCTATGGACATTGGGGAGGGGAGGCGAACCATAAGAGACTATGGACTCTGAAAAACTACCTGAGGGTTTTGAAGGGTCAGGGGTGGGAGGTTGGGGCAACCTGAGGGTTTTGAAGGGTCAGGGGTGGGAGGTTGGGGGAACAGGTGGTGGGTAATGGGGAGGGCACGTTTTGCATGGAGCACTGGGTGTTGTGCAAAAAGAATGAATACTGTTACGCTGAAAAAATAAATAAAATGGGGGAAAAAAAAAAAAAAAAGAAAAGGTTGGTTGTAGAAGACTATCAGTTGTCCAGTCAGCATTTTCCCTGAGAGAAAACATAGACATGAATTCTTGTGTTAACAAGAGTATTGTTGGTTTAAGGACTGTTCCATAGTTTTTGAGTTTTTTGTTTTGTTTTGTTTTGTTTTTATTTAATTCACATCTACTGCATCCATACCCTTGTCCTTCTCTGAATTAAGAATTCTAGGTTGTCCATTAATACGTTTCAGATAACATTGGTTTGAATGATAATCTGCCATAAGTAGATGTGCCTTATATAGCACACCTATAAGTAGGTGTGCTATATAAGAGGATGCTGCAGGGGTCAAGGATACTATCTATAAGTGAAAATCAACAACAGAGCTTTAGTTTTGTTTGTTTGTTTGTTTGTTTTGGTTTTTGGTTTTGTTTTTAAATCCCCCTAACCTTCTTAACATCCTTGTACATGTTCTTTTTGTTTCTGAATGTGATTTTATAATATCTTTTACCACTCTAAATTATTGGCTTACTCAGCTGCTACTCATGAAGTTGTTCTGAACTAATTATAAGACCATGTTAATTGTAAAGACCTGCAATGTAATTGGCCAGGTACAAACAGAATTTTGCATTTCTAGGATGATTTCTATTTACGTGGAATCACCTAAAAGAAATTTCTCTTATTTTATTATACCTAGATTATAACTAAGAGTTAATATTTGTAATCAATGTGAAGCTATCAGAGTATTTTTTCTGCATCTCCCTTTATATCCTTTGACATATACAACTCTACCCAGAAAATCTAGCCTCACAACATAAACTGGTGCAGGCAAGCAGCCAGCATGACCAGAATCCTTACACGATACCCAGGGGAATATTCTGTGCTCCTTGTTCCTGTGAGATAGAAATGCAACTAGTGTCCTCAGAGGAGAGCCCTATAACATGCTATGCCCCTTTATTTTCATTATATACTCATTTGTGGAAAGAACCATAGCCTTGCTCATTTGCCCACTGGCAAAGCCTTCATGTTTTTTTCCTTTATTATCAGAAATGCAGTCCCTTTCTTAAATGGGGTTGTGAGAAATGAGAATAAGCAGCTGACTAGTGAAGAAAACCATGGATATCGATTCCAAGCAGTTCAATGATATTGCAAAAGGCATGCATTGGGAAGAACCTGTTCATAGCCAAGTGTCAATAATCAAGAAAAGTCTCCCAGTCCTCCAATTACACAGCTCTTAACATTCCATTCTGTTCACCAGATCTTCCTTAACAGAACTGCGACAATGTCATTCTTTGGGGTAAATCTGTCCATGCCTAATAATTCACTCTCATTTCCCTAATCCTAAATGCACCTTATCATCACTTATTCTTAGTAAAAATATTTCACTTAATCTAAATTATCCATTACATTTTTCTAGCTCTTTCTATTTCCTCCTATATGTTTCCTGAATCACCAAAGGCCTGTAGAGTAATTTGTCATTTGAGTGCCTAACATGTAACAAATTTGTTTTCTAAAAACAAGGAAAGATGGGGGTAAGATTTTTCAGGACTGAGTTAGGGAAGAGAACATATCTCTTGTACTGAAGAGGTTTAGAGCTATTGTCCTGTTTTGAGTAGCACCAGGCAATAGGAAGCTTATGTCTGGCATTTATTTCTTTAATTGATGATTAGTGAGGTGGACTGGCCATGGCAGGATGTCAGATACTCTGAGGATTAGAGTATTTTATTTTATTTTTTTTAAGATTTCACTTATTTATTTGTCAGAGAGAGCACAAGCCAGGGGAGTAGAAGGCAGAGGGAAAAGCGGACTCTATACTGAGCAAGGAACCCATGTAGGACTCGATTCCAAGACCCTGGGATCATGACCTGAGCCAAAGGCAGACGTTTAACTGACTGAGCCACCCAGGTGTCCCAGGACTAGAGTATTCTAAAACGTTCTTCCAAAACTTCTGAATTTTCTATGTTCAACATTATATCTCACTTAAATGTAAAACAGGTTTTTGAAACCTCAAACTATTGATGAACAAAAGTGATTGACTGTATTCTAAATTCCCTTTGAACAAATAAGCTGGTTATTTTGTTTTCTCTGCCTGTGTTGCCCCACTCCATCCCACAACCATTCTCTACACTTCTCTGTCCTGTTCATACCTCACCTACCTCAGGATCTGAGCATTCTTTCTTTCAGCTTTGCATGGAATCCAGCCTGTGTAAATCTCTTCTAGAGCTCAGAGCACGGCAGGAGGGAGAAAACTGACCATGTATAGACCCCTTCCCACTCCTGCCCTTGCTCGGTTTCTACAATTGGCTGTTTTCCTCTCCTTCTAGAGTCCTTGTTCTGTCATTGGCAATACTCCTGGCCCTGTCTCTCAGCGGGTCCTGGATAAATGCTGTCTCTGTTCCCTTCCTTGTTCTTCCCCCTAGGGTGGAGACCAACTGCTGGGGCTACATTCTGTGGTGCTTCATGGGGCCATCTTGCATTTCTTGACCCTCCTACACCTCAGGAAGAGGTTCCTTTTATTAATCCTCTTCAGTTACACCATTTTGAGTGTGCCATCTGTTTCTTACTGGGCCTTGACTGATGCAGCTAATGTAATTTGCTTCAGTCAGGAAATACATTGTTTTGTATTTGTTTGTTTATTCATTTTACCTAGAATTATGTTGGTGGTGATACCTTTAAACTTCATTCCACTGTTTCCTCTTTATTGACTGTGTTTTATTTATCTTTGCATTTTCTGAGTCTTCAGCCATGCCTCAGCACATTGTATCTCTCATAGGATGTGTTAAAGAGATCTTCCTTCAGTTGAACCAAATTCACACTGAATTCTCGTATGTTTATTGCCTCAGACACCATGAGGAATAATGCTAAGCTGCACATAGATTATTGAGTGACAATCTGCCTACATAACATTAAAACGGTCCTTTATATAATCATATTGCACATTATTCTCCTTTTTCATTTATGTGATTTACCTTAGTTATTCTCGTGCAGAAACTTAATTAATGACTCTTTTAAAATTAGAAATAGCTCCCTCTGATAATATTTTATAGAGCCATTTATTCTTTAGTATTTATGCAAAAATTATAGTTGTCTTTTTATAATATGGAAAGACACTTTTAAAAATTATTGTTGAATTAAGGTATGTAGAGGGTCAATTTACATGATCAGGTTGTAAGGTCAAGTGGAAGTTACCCCGAGTAGGTGAGGAAGATGTTATTTTTGATGAGTATTAGTAATTTAGAGAAGAAAACCATTGTAAAAACATAAAATATTTTTTAAAAATAGAGATGTATGATCTATAATGATGCTTTGTGGTTTTATGCCTCACTGAATCTTGGCTGCTTTTGCAAAGCAATGCATTATAATGAGCTGCTGTGTGAAATGACTAATGTTGTGAATACACATCGCATTTAATTGATGTAGCCACATGTCTGAAATAAATGTTCCTTGTAGCGTCAAGTGTAAACCTCTCTAGATTCTTCAATGTGCACTGCCCACATCTGAGTATAAAACTAGGAGTCTGAAAACTGCCGTTTCCACTGAAAGAGCAAACTGCCAATGTATACTTCTTTGTATGTCCTCAGCCTATGACTTATGGGTTGTTTTTATTCTAGTACATTATCTCTGTAGAGAAACATACAAAATATTCTCCCATTTCTGCTAAAACCTGCCCTTCCTTCTCCATGGTCTCCGTTGATTTTTGCATCTGCATGTGTCTAGTTTATTAAGAAGACTCAGCTCAGTGGGGAACAAACATGAAATGGTTTTATTTTTCACCAATCTTTGCTCCCCTATTGTGTAATGTCAAATTCCTCCTCCCAGCTGGGTAGCGGTTCCCTTAACGACATCCTAGGCAGATACCATAGCTCTCGAGTCATTTCCCATTATTCAAATTCTGTCCAGTTGAAATTTCCAATTGCATTTTTTACACAGAACGTTCCTTACAACATCATGAGCCAGGCTCAGGGCTCCCGGATCCATCTGGAGGGGGTCTGGCTTGCTTTTCCAGTCCTACCAGTTCCTCACTTGGGAGCTCAGGCCAGGATTGGTTGACCTGCCTTTGGGCACTTTCTTCCTCTCACTTTTCCTTGTGTGCTGAGGAGCGGAGAAAGGAAAGGAGAAAGAACAGTTGTCTCTTACTTGACCGAGCTGTTGTAATTTTCTCTTTGTTCATTACCACTACTTCTGAGGCCATGGCTCTCCCATGGCAGGCATTCGTGCACTTGTTGGAGGGCTCTGATGGGGGGCCTCTCTTCTGCACAGTCTCTAGAACCTGATCATGGATCGTGGACCCCATATCCTCCTCCTACCTGAGTCCTCTCACTTGGCTAGCAGACCTTTTCTGTGAGGTGTCGGAAGAGGGTTCCAGTCCAGTTTTCTTCAAAGAGGCACACTTGATTGTGGGAAACAAATACTAAAAGGACAAGCTGCAATACTAAAATGACCTCTGTCTTTGGTCTTTTGCCAACCTACTTTAACTTTGCTTACACAGATACAGGGAAATTAGGAATACCCTGCACTAAGGGAAACCAGTGAGGTCTAGAATCCTAGTTTCCATTAGGGTTCTCTCAAATCCCTCTTATTTAGCTTCTTTATAAACAAGAAGGAGATTTTACTTCCCATCAGGCCAAGAATCTATGGCTCTTGATGACCTCTTTTCTCCTTTCCCTGTGTTTCAATTTTTTTTTATAAAGATTTTATTTATTTATTTGACAGTCAGAAATCACAAGCAGGCAGAGAGGTAGGCAGAGAGAGAGGAAGGGAAGCAGGCTCCCCACAGAGCAGAGAGCCCGATGTGGGGCTCGATCCCAGGACCCCGAGATCATGACCTGAGCTAAAGGCAGAGGCTCAACCCACTGAGCCACCCAGGTGCCTCCCTGTGTTTTTTAATTGACGAGGAAGTCAAGAGGTTAGAGTGATGGTTATGGGTAGTAGAGATATTTCACCTGTCTTAGAAAGCTCTAGAAAAAGGGGAACCCTCATACACTGTTGGTGGGAATGCAAGTTGGTGCAGCCACTTTGGAAAACAGTGTGGAGATTCCTCAAAAAGTTAGAAATAGAGCTACCGTATGACCCAGCAATTGCACTACTGGGTATTTACCACAAAGATACAGATGTAAAGAAAAGAAGCACCACATACACCCCATTGTTCATAGCAGCAATGTCCACAATAGCTAAACTGTGGAAAGAACAAAGATGCCCCTCAACAGATGAATGGATAAAGAGGATGTGGTCCATATGTACAATGGAACATTACTTACCCATCAGAAAGGATGAATACCTACCATGTGCATCAACATGAATGGGACTGGAGGGGATTATGCGAAGTGAAATAAGTCAAGCAGAGAAAGACAATTATCATATAGTTTCACTTATTTGTGGAACATAAGGAATAGCATGGAGGACATTAGGAGAAGGAAGGGAAAAATGAAGGGGGGAAAATCAGAGGAGGAGATGGATCAGGAGAGACTATGGACTGTGGGAATCAAACTGAGGGTTTTCAAGGAGAGAGGAGTGAGGGGATGGGTTAGACTGGTGGTAGGTATTAAGGAGATCATGGATTGCATGGAGCACTGGGTGTTATACACAAACAATGAATCATGGAACACTTCATCAGTAACTAATGATATATAGTGACTAACATAGCATAATTTTTTTAAAAGGAAAATATAAAATTAAAAAAAAATAAAGCTCTGAAGATGTAAAGCCTTTATTGTTTGCAGTTCTCTGTAGCATACAGGGTACTTAGATTCTCTATGTTTTTAGCATTAAGCATTAATCAGCAATTTGGAGTAATGGGAAAAATCCCATTTAAGGTAACCTTACCTGTTCTCATATTCCTGTGGGCCGAGGCACCAGAGAGAGCTGTTAGAAAGAGCAGCAGTGAAATAACTGAGCTATATCTCTTTTCTGGAACCCCTCCAACCTCACACCCTGTCCCCCACTACCTCCCCTCAGGAGATTCTCTTAACCAGATCAGTAGAAAAAGCGCTGGGAGGGAACAGCCTCTCAGATTCTAGTCTGGTTGTTGCAGAGCTCAGCAGCATCCTGTGCCTTCACCCTTCCTTACCTCAGATAATCCATCTTGGGAAATGCAGATGAACCTGCCTGCCCCTACTTATCTTTCAGAGCTGTTGGAAGACAAATGAGATAGTATCTGAAAACCCCTTGGAAGAAATGTGATGTATAAATCTAGGGCGGTGTTATATATGAGACACCACCTTAATCATTCTTCCACCCACCACAAGACGAGATGTCTTCGTGCTGTTCTAAATGTAATAGAAGGATCCCTAGACTCAACAAGTTTTGAAATCACGGTTCTCCTTGGCTTTGAGCACTATCTGACTCTACTTCTTTAGGCAAATTTTGTCTTCTCTTCGTGTTTATTTCCATATCTAAAAAATGTGCAGCAGAATAATAATAGTATTTAGCCTTTGGAGGCACTGTGAGGGTCAAATACACAAGAGGTGAGACTAGTCTATGAAATGTGTAATGTACTTGGATATGTATGCGTGTCTATGACTATATATGCATATAAAATAATAAAACTCTATATAATTTTATATAATATACTCTTATACCTTTCCATATGAACAGGTACATGTCACACATACCCCTTCCAATTATGTTAGTTACAGGACACTATTGAAAGGGTGGCCCTCGAAGTTTCTTACATTGATATACACAAGTGAAATCGATGATTCACTGTAACTCATTTTTGTAATGATTTGAAAATTTGTCACAGTTCCCTGTGTGTCTACATGTACGTGTGATACCAGACTGTGTCACAGGTTACTAAACTCGATTCCAAAGCCATACTTTTTCATTTTTCTCCTTTTACCTTTGTGTTAAATGTTTAATCTCACCCTTATGACTGATTTCTTTCTTTTCTGTCCAGTAATTCCCGGTTTAGACATGCATACATTTTAGATGTGTTAACTACTCCAGTCCCCCTTCCTACCTCCACTGAACCTTTGAATTTGTGCCAGACACCACATCCTGTTTCTTCTCTGCTTCTTTCTTCTGTATCTACGGGTTGTTTTCTTAAATCAGCCTTATTAAAGCAGAGTCACCCTTATTCCTTCAACCAAACTGTTTTCACCAGGTGCTGCCTCGAGCTAAATTATTATAGGAAGCAAACAAATGGAATAATATATTTGTTTTACCTTTTCTATTTTTGTCCTTAATGAGCTACATCCTTAATTGCTGAGCTAATCAACAAATGGAATGATGTATTTGCTTTTCTTTTTCTTTTTTTCTTAATGAGCTACACCTTTAATTGTTGAGCAAATCAATAAATGGAATGCTATATTTACGCTTTTTTTTTTTTAAATGGACTACTAAAGTTTTTCACCCACAACCTGTAATTCTGGAAGTGATTTTGTAGTTTCCTCCATCTGAGCTGTTTTCTCCTACCCATTCACCCTCAGCCTCTCCTCCATCAGAATAATAGTCCTCAACTTCATAGTCAACTTAGTCATGCTCCTGGGAGACCTTCCTACACTCCAGTCATTAGGGATTTTACACCCCGCTCCTGAACTCCTATAGTATCTGTTCCATGTTTATATCACTTGCCGCCCTTTCTGGTTATTTGAGTAAATGTTTTTCTCTTGTACAAGTCTAGTACTTTTTGAAGTCATGTTGTATTTGCTGTTATATTTTCCGTATCGCCAAGCATGATACCTTAAACAAAATAAATATAAGACCAAAGTTTGTTGATATATGGATTTCTAATATAGTTTGTATGTTGTATGTTGTATGTTGATAAAGACTTACAAATTTAGTTATTTTATATTCTTTTGTCTACTAGTATATAACTTGTCCACTAATATTAATCTCCTACTGTGATAGGTGACAATATATAGCAGTAAATAGGGCATGGGTGTTCATTATGCTTACAGAACTTGGAGTCAGATAGACACAAACAAACAGATTAAAAATTGTAATCAATGCTAAGAAGAAATGGGATTTTGAGATAATAATAGAAGGGAATTTAATTTTAGAAAGAATAATTAGGGAAAAGCATCTTTGAGTAAGAGCCATTCAGCTGGAAACTTGAGGAAAGTCTCTCAGCATATATATCCACTCACATCTCATTGACTGAAATCTGGTGGCCAACTAACTCTAAATGACAAGGAAAGCTGGGGAAATTGCCAATCCTGACAAAACTGGGGTTCTGGGAATAGGGAAGAAATTAACAAGAGGTGGGCAAGTGGTAATGTCCGTTCCACCGACTCACACTACCCGTGCCTTTGTTAGAGATCAGGCTGGCCGTACAGGTAGGATCAGTTCATTCAGAGTCTTGAGGATATTTTAATTTAATTTTATCTGACTTAGGGAACCACTGAATGGCTTTAAGTAGAGAAGAGACATAATTCTATTTGTATTTTTCAATGATCTCTCTAGCTATTATGTGGAATATGAACTAAAGGGGGTTAGGAATGAGCAAGTAGAGCAAATGGTGATGGTTGGACCGGCATAGTTAACAGTGGAATGGAGAGAAGTGGTTATTTTAGATATCCTTAGGAGACAAAATAGATTAGACTTAATAAACAATAGGATAAAGTGGCCAGGTAAAGAGAAAGTATCAAGGATGACACTGAAAGGGCGTACACAAAAAATAACACATATACACAAACTATATGAGATAACTTCATAGGTGTGTATATATAAATATTTATATTTATAAATATGCAAACTCAGCTCCTACAAGAAAAGTACTGGTACAGATTTTGAGTCACCTGGGTAGGTTTTTCAAACTATTTGCATGACTATTGGATATTAGAGTCGGCATTTTAAAAACGATAATCACTTTTTTGGTGAACTGAGATAATTAAAAGGTATTCTCTCATTGTAATCACCATAATCATCATCTTCAACTCTTATACAAAATTATGTTTTCCTTTCCTGCAATATGTAAATCCCTGACCTGGTTCCTGTGGGATTTGTAGAATTAACATAGACATTATCCAATCACTGAAATGACCTAACTTCTTCATAGCCTACAAAGGGATTCTAGCATTAACTATTTTCAGTCTACCAGTAACTACACTTGGGCTTTGTAATATGAAGTAGTCTTTGAAAATAAAAATGTCTGAGATGTATTTTTCAGGGTGACTTGCTGTGAACTTCCCAGATCTCAAATATCTTTACTCCTGTAGTGATGGTTTGGAAACACTTTGATTGTTGACGCTTTCTACCCAGCATGAAAAGGCAGATGATTTTAGATGTCAGGAACAAGACAAAGTAGTAAATATTGTTAATAATAGTAGTAAATAACCAAATCTTATAATTTGACTGTGTTTTGTACCTGCTAGATTGGCTGCCTATTCATCCTTCTAGGTAGTGGCCTTTGAAAATATTAGCTTAATTACTGGTATGTGTGAAATATATTTTTTTAAGATTTTATTTATTTATTTGACAGAGAGATCACAAGTAGACAGAGAGGCAGGCAGAGAGAGAGAGAGAGAGGGAAGCAGGCTCCCTACCGAGCAGAGAGCCCGACGCGGGACTCGATTCCATGACCCTGAGATCATGACCTGAGCCGAAGGCAGTGGCTTAACCCACTGAGCCACTCAGGCGCCCCGTGAAATATTTTTATATTAACATTAGAGCCAGAATTCATATACATGTTACCAGAATCCTGATCTCAGGGTCTATGATGGGGGCCATTTTATGTTTAAAATTACCTCAATAAGCTCCTCCTATATATGAAAAGCTCCTCCTATATATGAAATCTACCTCAAAAGGAAACATTTCCTAACATTCTAGTTTATTTTTTAAAGATGTGAAGTTATTCCTACACTAAATACTAAATAATGGTAGTTTTCACAAGTCCCAGTTTTTTAAATGAGCACAAAATCCATACTTAGAGAAAATGACATTAAAGTTCAGCATAACTGAATGAAAATGGATTTCCTGCCTAAAAGGGTTATTTTAGCTCTACAACAAGTCATATACAGTAGGTTGTGAGATACTAAGACCTAGAAATCGTTGAAAAAAATTGGATCAAGATAGCACAAAGCTTAAAGTAGACACAATCGAATTGTTATTTTTGAATGAAGAGCTCTCAACATTGATGGTGGTGATGGTGGTGGTGATGGTGGTGACAAAAAAGGAGAGAAAGGGGGGGCGCCTGGGTGGCTCAGTGGGTTAAAGCCTCTGCCTTCGGCTCAGGTCATGATCCCAGAGTCCTGGGATCGAGCCCCACATCGGGCTCTCTGCTCAGCAGGGACCCTGCTTCCTCCTCCCTCTCTCTCTCTGCCTCTCTGCCTACTTTGAATAAAAAAAAAAAAAAAGGAGAGAAAGGTACTTAATATATTTTGGAAAACATATACAGAGAATTTGTTATCTGACAAAGGTTTAATCATTTTGGTATTTTTACAACTTGGTTTTCCTCTGCTACAATCAGTTAGGGTAAGGAATTTGGATGGGTGACAATGGGAAGAGTTCTAGGTGATGAACATAGAAAAACACCTGAACAAAGGGAGAACTGTAAACTGTAAACAAATAAACTTACCTTTGTTAAGCATTTAAATTCTAGGCATTTCAACTATTTCTCTATTTAGTCCTCATGACAGCATGAGGTTAAGTACTATCATTACTGTGACACTTTTTGCAAATGAAGGAGCCAAGACGTGGCTCTATTAAGTATGTGGCCCAGGATTGCAAAGCTAGTCGTGAGTGGAGACCGAAGAGAACCAGAGAGCCATTCCAGAGCCTGTGCTTTACCAGCCTTTTTTACTGCCTTTTCAAAAGGTAAGAAAGAGCCCTGTGGCTGGAATCTTTCAAAGGTGGTTTCCCAGCACAGTGGACAATATGGTAGATGCTCAAGGCATGGTGTAGCGGTGCCAACTACGGCTACCGTCATAAGCCCCTCAGAAAGCTAACAACACTCAGCTGGAATTCCTTTCTGAGGGATCTGAACTGATTCTTCCAACTCTCACCAGGTCAGTCACTGAAGTAAAATAGGTCAGAACAGCCACTTAGACAAGGGTATTATCTGGAAAGGCAAGATTACTTTCTTGGATTGATTGTTCCAGTAAATAGGGGCTCTCAGAGGGCTCTAATGCAGCCTCCTCACTGCTGTTCAGTTGAGACACAGCAGTTTTGCTTCAAGGTATATACGTGAGGCACTTTCGTGCATACAGCTTCCCAGGCTGGCCATTAAAGAGTCTGGGGCCTTGGGAAATACATAGTAACAAGTTTTCCCGATGAATCTCATAATTAGGGAAGTGAAGGAGATACAGCTCAATATGGTTCTTAACCTTGGCTTCATGTTGGAATCTGGAAGATTCAAAAAATACTGATGTCTTGATCCTACTCCCCAGTGTTCTAATTTAATTGGCCTAGGGTACAGCTTGAATATAAGTGGATTTTTTTAAAGCTCCCCAGCAGATTCTAATGGGCAGCCAAATTTAAGAATCTTTGCTCTAAGCAGAGCTGCTCAACCAGTGTTCCCTACATGTTCTTGTGCTAGAAATTGGAAAGTGTTTTCAACTCACTGAGATTTGATTCTTCTCAGCCATTAGGGTGGCCATGAGTGTTTGGTGAGGCAGAAGTGGCTGGTGCTCTCTGACTATCTATGAGTAACCTTTTCTCTTTACTCCACTGAACTCTATAAATATGATCATTTTCTAGGTCTGTCATGATTTAAAACAGAAAGGTTTGCCTAGTTCTAGAATAGAGTATCTGGATTTTGAACTTTCCACATAATTATAAAGTTCAGGCAGGGTTGCAACAGTCTCCTAAAATTTCTTTGCAGCATTTTTTTTATTTGCTTTGTATTAGTATAGAATTGCAAGAGCTTTACATGCCCACACACATAAAATGAATAAATAAATTGTATATTCATACTAGTATGGTAGTTAAAAAATGAATGAACTCTTTGCATACATTGTAAAAAACAAGACATCAGAAGTAAAAACTTACAGATGAACACAGATTTACTAAAGATGTAAAAAAGCATGGAGCAATAAAAACTAAGTTGAGGACAGTTACTATTTTTGGAACTGGAGGAAGAGAAATGGGATCAAGAAAGGAAACACAGGGGCACCTGGGTGGCTCAGTGGGTTAAGCCGCTGCCTTCGGCTCAGGTCATGATCTCAGGGTCCTGGGATCGAGTCCCGCATGGGGCTCTCTGCTCAGCAGGGAGCCTGCTTCCCTCTCTCTCTCTCTGCCTGCCTCTCTGTCTACTTGTGATCTCTCTCTGTCAAATAAATAAATAAAATCTTTAAAAAAAAAAAAAAAGGAAACACAAAAGGCTTAATGTGTTTCGTTATCCTACATCTTTCCTTACAAGCAGAACTAAATCGAATATGGCAAAATGTCATGATCAGATTAATGGGAGGTATATGGATATTTGTTATATTATGTTTTCTTATTCTCTGTAGTTGTCTATGAGTTTGAAATTAATTACAAATTAGTTAAGAGGTCGGGAAAGAAAAATTACTATAGACTAAAACACAAAAATCATAAAATGCTAATGCCAAATCACCTCATTCGATACCCATATTATGTTCATGAATATGAGGTCTTTCTTACAGAAAGGTGAGGTCTTTTTCCTATCGCCCATAGATGACATTATTTTTGAGGTTTGTCTGAGGAGAAAGAGAAGCCATGAGCACTGCCCGCCTGCACTTGTACTTACCACGAGAGAGGTGATTTCTTCTGCCTCTTCTCCTCCAGCTCCTCAGCAGGGCTACTGAGCTTGGTCTTTACCTCCCCACAGGCCAGGATCCATAGCACTTCTACCCACTCCCACTTGCCTGGTCAGTCTGCCCTCTCAGTCTGGCTTCCGGGGTCTCCTTCCTCAGCCACAAGCATAGAATGTGAGTTTTCAAAAATAGACTTAGCAGAACCCTACATTCTCTCACCTCCTTTACTTGGGTCATTCTGGTTCCAAGCCTGGATAATTTCCATCATTCAGATACTTGCAGCTACCCACAGTACTGAATGTGGCTGGAGAAATTTGTGAAATCATGCTGACCAGATTCTCCTATGAATGTCAGATGCTCCAACACTGCTATTTACTTTCCTTCCCATGCCTTGTCACTGCTCTAATGCACTGATCACCGTGAAGTCCCCAGACTCATCAGGTGACCCGTCAAAGCATAACATCATTCTCTAGAAACTAGAGTCTAGATAACTGAAGGTAGTGAGACAATCTGTGTTTTCCTCACATTGTTTCCTCCTCATTTCAAACATTAATGTAAGATTTATATTCTTTCTGTACTTGACCCCTGTCTCTGAGATCATACGTCGTCTTTCACATGTTAATTGTCCATTGGTGCTCTTGATCTTTCTTCCTTATGGCTGTAGATTTTAGAATTCTCATGTGGTTTTGTAGTAGACGCCTAACCTCTCTTCCTAACCAGTCATTTCCTCTGTAATCAACCATATTCATTGCTATCAGAAGGATCTTCCTAAAAATACTAGTTATTTTATTTAACCAGCTCCCCCTTGGGTTCTTAAAGTAAGGCGAATTTTTTTATTATCTGGCTCCAAGCTACATTTGTACTCTTGTTTCTCCTGAATTTTCTCTTTTTAGACCTTACATCCTCATAATACGAACCACTCATCTGTGTTTATTGGTTTAATAAATACTCATTACTGGCCCCTCTCCCTTCTGTCTAGAATGTCTTCCTCCCCTTCTGTCCTGGCAAAAATCTTACCCTGTATGTAAAGGTGAAGCGCAAATCTCACCACCTTTGTTTTGTACATTTTGAGATCCCTTAATGTGATACTTTCTCCCTTGGAACTTGGGTTGTGATCTGTATCTTTTCTCTAGCACTCTATTATTTTCGATGCTGTGAACTAATTGTTTGAATAGTCTATTTTGTTTTTGCCCTTATAATCTTAAAAATTCTGGTGAATACACCTGCACAGTTCTTATATTTGTAACCTTAGAGCACCTGTGAGAATAGATGCATTTAAGAGATGCATTATTTGACTCATACTATCTGTTTCTCTTGAGGTTAAAAAAGAATTCTGTTGGAGGGGAAGTGATCAAGGCTGTCTTTATTTAAAAAGGGGTTCTGTCAATGAAATTAATTGGCCTATCTTGAGAATCAAAGCTTTGATTTCCTTAGCCCCATGTTCTGATAAGCTGAGTGGCTTCATAAATTGTTCACGAGTAGACACTGCTTGCCTGAAATGCATTAGTCTTGCCAGAAACCTGTAACAAAAATTCAGAAGAATCTCCTTTGTGTTTTAATATAAAGATTCTCTGTGCAAAAAAGTAATTACTTTTCTCAGCTGCGAAGGTCATAACTTTTCATAATAGATAGGAATATGTGTTTAATAAATAAACTTAGCAAGTCTAGTTTATTTTCTGGGAAACACGCCTGGGCATACTTCTGTCCCCATTGTTATGATTATGTGTTTAGTGAGTGCCAGATGTGATGTAGACATTGTATAGAAGCAGAATATTCGTATGGTTTCTGTTTGTTAGAATTCAAACTGATGAATAATCTAAAATCATGCAACAGTGACCCTTGTCCCTAAGGATATATTCTATTGAAAACAAAGGAAACCAAATTTGCCTCTAATTAAACCTCTTCTGTCTGGGTTGGTAGATTATATGTAACACAGAATCTTTGCAGCCCCTCCTATGCAGAAGTGAAGTCTACTTTCCCACCCTTTGAATTTTCCCTGCCCTTGTGACTTACTTTGATCTGTGGAATATGGCAAGAGAGACTTTGTGGGACTTCTGAACTTCTCTTTCTAGAGGCCTTACAACTTCTACTTTGCCTTCTTAGAATCCTCCAGCAGCATGAGAAAAACCCAGATGAAACATTGCGCGGAGAGAAAACACTAGATGTTAACAGCTGTTCCAGCCATCCTAGCTGTGGCCTCAGGCATGGGAGAGAGGGCGTTTTAGAGCATTTAGTCCCCACCAAGTGACTGGCTAACTGGGCTCCATGAGTGAGCCCAGAGGAGATGAATAAAACTACACAGTGCACTCACAGAATCATGAGAAATAATATAGCATTATTGTTTTAAGGCACTAAATATCAAGACTTGTTTGTTATGCAGAAATAGGTAAACTGATACCCCAAGCTTATGTCGTTGTGTCTCTTTAAACTCTGGAGGAAGCACAAGCAGAATTTCCCATTCACATAATAGCATCTAAGGTAAACCCAAAACAAAGATCATTGCAGTGAAGGACCGGACCTCTCTGAGCTACGGTTTCCTAATTTGGAATGTGAGGACTCTGCAGTTAATTAGTTAACTAATGCAGTTAAGATTGTTCTTTGCTCCTGGGGCGCCTGGGTGGCCCCGTTGGTTAAATGTCTGACTCTTGATTTTGGCACAAGTCATGCTCTCAGGGTCTTGAGATCGAGTCCCGCCTGGGGCTCTGTGCTGGACATGGAGCCTGCTTGGTGTTTTCTCTCTCCCTTTGCTCCTCCCCACCAAAATAAAAATGATTGTTCTTTGCTCTGTATCTCATAATGCCAGTTTATTTTGATAGTTGGATTTTCTGAGAGAACTGGAATTCATGATTCCAATTTTCTTCTTTGTCCTCTCCCTGAATTGTTCTGGCAAGTTTATTCCGTGAGTATCCAGGTTAGATAAAAGATACAAAATGGAAATGAGTGAGACTTCCAAGTATATGGGGCAACAAGAATCCTCCTACTCTGCTTTTCCTGTGAAAATCTTGTATCTCCTGCATATAGATGGGCTGTGCTCATCTAAACCTATCCTGGATTGCCACATACTTACGGATGGAAAGCTGCTGGCACAGTCAGGAAGGTGATTTGTGCAAGGTGTCTATATATTCCACTGCATTTTTAGGTGTAAGAGTTAGCACGCACATTTGCTGAGCCCATGACCCAAGGCTCTAAGAAGACTTATCATGCATTAATTACCCAGTATGCTGGGTTAAAGGCAGACTGTGACTTTGCTGTGGAGAATTGTCTTGTTTAGGTGGGTTTGGGCTGTTGTTTTCCAGGTCTCTGCATCTGACTGGTCGCATGCATTTGACTTGAGTTCTAAGGTGTTTACTAGATGTTTCGGGTTTTGCTCCATGACCTTGAATAGTATTAGGTCCATGAAATCACCCAGTGGGGAAGTGACTTAGATCGCCAAGAGTTGCACAGAATTTCACTTAGCATTGGAAATAAATTGATGAAGATTAAAATGCATAGAATTTTGGCACCAGAAGATACTTGAGAAACCATTTAGCGAGGAAAGTGGACTCGTAGAGCAAGAGGTGCCCCTATCACAAAACTAGTGAATGGTACTCTGTGCAGTTTGAAAATAAACACTCTATGTTATTCTGCATACTATTTGAAATTAGAGAACTATCTTCAGTGCTATGATATTATGGCCAGTGCAGCAGAAATACTGAATATTTCTTTATACAATATTTTCCCTCAAAAACATGGAAATGGATAACTGAGCAAAGGCAGTAATCAGATCATCCCGGGTGCCCTTGACTATGCATGTGTATGTATGTTTATGTGTGTATACATGTATATACATATGTGCATACATAGATATATATGGGGGGGAGGGGTTCCAGGGCAGTGATTCAGCCTGGTCACCATAGAAAAGGAATAGAGTCTGAAGAGAGAAGTAATCACTTAGGCTGACTTAGAAACCCTCTGAAAGCGCCAGTCATACAAAACATGCTCCCATCAATGTCCTATAATCTGATTAGCCAGGTCATTTCCTTTTAGGGGAATGGAGATTCCTCCTCTTTTCCTCATTTAGCCTTTAGGAAAATCAAGGTGAAGAGCCTGGGGTTCCCCCTAGAGGCTAATGTTTATACACACAACTTAAAAAACAGATTTGCAGTGTAGGGACTTTGGTGTTTTTAACATCTTGAAAACTCCCCCAGTGAATACATTAGCCTTGTCTCTACTCAATACCTCTACAAATCTTAACAGGATGAAAGTGGAATATTCACAGTTGCATCTCATCAGTTAAAGACTGAAGACATGGATACTGTTTGTTTTCTGATGAACATTAAAAAAAAAAAATGCATTTAGTGACTTTCAGCCTTGTAGTGTGCGCTCCGTGGTAGTATATTCGGCTTCCGCGGTCTAAGGTATATAATAATCTCAAAAGTCAAGTGAATAGGGGTTTGGTTATCAGAGTAGTGAGCTGGGAGCTTTAGTTCCAAGCCACTCTATTCATAATTGAATAAGCCACTTGTCATCCACCAAAGCTTCCACGGATACTTTGTCTCATCCCTGTTGTAGGACGCTGCCTCTTGCGAAGTGGGCTGCATTCGTCAACAGGCAGACACAACCCAGGTGCTGCTATGAACATCAGTTTCTCGATGGCAAATCCTGATAATATGGGGACTCTAAAAATGGGGCATTGCCTTTTCATGGGTGTTAATTAATGGACAGCAATTATGAGAAGCAGAAGGGTTTCTTTCGTTTGTTTTCTCATTTCTTACTTTGTTCTCCTATTGCAGCGATGTTCCATAAGCCACCAAAAGAGAGTTGAAGTCCAATCCTATTAAATTAGCAGAGGACTTTGTTAAGTTCCTGGTGAGACATAGGAACATACGGTAGAAAATAATATCTGTATTTATCTATCTCTCGAAATTTAAGAGTACGAATTTCATCTCATACAGAATATTTTAATACATTTCTGTAGCATAGTTACTACAGAGATGACTGTACTTTTAATCTTTTTTTCTTGTTTTTCAGTCCCAAGGATCTAGAAAGAAATGAGGGAAGAACCAAAGTTGATGCATTTGCTTTTGTAGATTTTGTTTTGCTTTTTTTGCTGCTGTCTTAAAGCTGCCGATTGTGGAAGGCCACTTGGGAAGTATTTGTGATGCTTCCTTCAACTTGATCAGGATTTGCTGCCAGGGCCTATGGTAAAGGAACTCCTGTAATTTACAGGAACACAAAGCGGCCTTTAGAAGCACATTCACTGAACAGACAGCAGGAAAAAACACACTCTTGGCCAACAAGAGTAAGGAGGCCCACGTCTGGAAAATCTCACTGAACACGCCATCAGGAAATATTCATTACTTTCATTTTAAACAGCAGCTTCCAGGATCTGTTTTTATATTTATAGAATATTTGGCAGCAAGCAAATGCAATCCTGAGAGCTACATTTTATTTAGTATTTTGCTTTAGCTTTTTGAAATTCCACTGTTAAAGCTGTATAGAAAACAATGAGCTCACAACTGTGGTTTTGACATTCTTCAGTGGGCTCAAGTTTAATGGATCTTGCTTCTTTATTATGCTGCAGCAATTAGAATACATCTTGGGCAAAACACTCAAAATTCTTAGAATGGGTTTAAATTGAAGAACTTTAATATAAAAATGAACCTGGGACTTTGTGTAAAAATCTGACTTTATAAAGCCATTAATAGTCATCTGGGCTACCTTATATACTTTCTATGTTGTCTTATTGAACACATAGAGTATCTGTGAGAAGTACTATATTCACCTTACACGTGGAAGCATTTTTTATGGAAGGAATGCCAAGACTGGAGTTGGAAGACTGAGTTCAAGCCCCGGGTTTTTCTTTCCTAGGGTTGAAATGTTATTTTGTGAAGTGAGGACAATAATGCTTGCTCTTACTGCCCCCATAGGGTCATTGAGTCAATCACGTTCCGTCAGGAGACAGAGGTTATCTGAAGATAGATACTGATATGTATTGAGCATGACTATAAGTAATTAAGTAGGCATGATGTTTTTATGAGGTAAAACTATCACAAAGGTGGCAACTATAAGAGGTGGCGACCACCTCTCGAGCTGGAGGAACAAAGGAGAGAGGTTGCAGTTTTTAAAACTGAGAACCTTGAAGGAAAGCATCAGTAGAGCTAAAATGTAGCTCACTGTTGAGGAAGTTGGACCATAACGTCCCGAGGGCCTGAAATCTACTGTACAGAGGGAACAGGGGAAAGCTAGCACTCATATCTCTGAGAGGTCTCTTGAGGGCTGCAGACGTTGGAAGTGTTGCACACTGATTTTGGCTCATGCAACAGAATGGAACAGTTGCTCCTGGTGTAAAAAAGTATAGGCAGGGTAAAGAAGCATAGGTTCTAAAGGGTGGTGCTCTTTAGAACTGCAAGGAGACTGGCCTACAGGAAGGACTGGACCTCTAGCCGTCCGAGTCTCCATCTAGCACATCCTGGGGGAAGAACCTAACGTAGAGCCAGTTGGCAAAGCAGGACTATGGTTTTGAAAGGCCCAGCCCCAGCAACACAACATAGAGTGTAGACAGTGGACTTGCAGCTGAAAGATCGCCACTGGCACGGTTGTATGTTAAACTGCATTGAAAATTGAGACACAAACATAGAATATATTTTGCAATATAAAGAAGACTTTTATAATCATTAACATTTTGGGGAAAAATTCTGGCATAGGTACCCGTAACTGACTTCTGTGTTATCAAATATCTTACCAATAGCAGGGTACTTAATATTTACACCATGTGAGGAGCCTCTTACAGTTGAGGCTCAATGGCTGATGAATAAATATGCTTATTCTGCTATAACATAGTATGAATTAGAATGTTCATATAGGGGTACTTGCGTGGCTCAGTCAGTTAAGCAACTGCCTTCAGCTCAGATCATGATCCCAGGGTCTTGGGATCGGGTCCTGCTCTGCTTGCCCCTCTGCATCTGTCCCGCCCCCTCCCCCACTTGTGTTCTCTCTCTCTCTCACGCATGCCCTCTCTTACATAAATATATATAAAATATTTTTTAAAAAAGAATATTAATATAGAAGAGGTAAATCTAGTGTAAGGGGCAGGGGTTGAGCATTTGAATTATATTGATATTGGTGATATGTAAGAGAAACTGACTTAGGTTTCAGTTTTGTGTTCTTTTGCCAAAGAAAATACTTGAAAGAATGATCAAGAAGACAGTGTTGAATGTTATACATCATGTCCTCTGATGGATCTCTAAATTATCTTGCAGTGATGGTAATGGAAATGTGGCCGCCAATTACTGAACATAGAATGTGACAGTGGATCCACTTTTATCACTTTGCTTAAATAAATCAAGGGCATACCATATGCTCCAGATGACACAGCATACCCCAGAGTGCTCTGAGAAAGGCTAATAGAGTAGGCTGCTCTGAACGGTGGAAAAAGCAACATTGAATCCCAGTTGCTTAGCTTCACATGTCATGGTAATTTTTTTCTATGGCTTATTGTATCTAAGGACATAAGAAGTAGCTTTGATTGTGGTGATAACAGTCTGTGTCCTGCAGCATGATTATTTGTAGAGGGTATTGAGTATCTCAAGAAAGAAAAAAAAGAGTCTCCTTCTTTCTTCTTACATGAAAGAGAATAAACAGATACTCCAGTCAGATAGTGATGATGGCTTTGGTTTTTAACGATTTCTCTGACAATACTGATTTCAGAAAGATTTGGAATCATTGGAGCATAAAACTCTTGGTTTGTCTCTTTTTAAATGCTCTGAACAATAAGGAAGCGGATATGTGATTCCTTGATTGCTTGGCAGTGGGTGGCGTGGGGGGATGTAAAGAGGTGATTTTTAGAAAGGACATTGTTTTGGTATTACATTCAGATAGAGTGATTGCTATTCCTTTATTGCCCACAAAATCTTCTACTTCAAAAAGCGTTTTGTCAATATACAATAAATCTTTATAAAACATTTTATTTTTGGAAATTGTTGATGTTGGAAAGGCCTATATTTTCTATTTTCAATGAAATCGAATATATTTATGCTTCTGCAAGAAAGTGGAAAAGCTGATCCATGAGATTCTTCTGGTTTCCAAATCACTCTCTGGTTTTGAACTATGTGGTAAGGGGTAGTTTGATTTCCATTCTCTTAGAGTACTGATTAGTGATAAGCTACCACATCAAAGTAGATTTTTCCAACACACAAAAAGAGTACAACAAACAGGGCAGAAAATAGCATCCATTTCATGTCATCTTCCCCCCCCACCCCCAATTTGGAAAGTGATTCACAAATCTTGGTTTTATTTCTTGGTTATGAGTTGTTCTTATTCTCTGAAGGGAAATAATAACAGGTATGTCAATGATGGGCTATCTTCTTTGATATCAAAATTATATCTAAATTAAGATAAACTGCTGATCGTTGACCCAGGTTAATTTATTTTAACTCAGATTATAAATAAAGGTCTATCACCATAATGATCTTGGCTACTAGACAGAGTATGTAGCAATGGCTAATAAAGAGCCAAATATGGTAGAAATTTGGAAGAGGAACAGAAAAATCTCTCTTTCCAAAGTAGTGTAAAAACACGAGGAAAATAACATCTGCTCCACTTTCCTCATTGGTGCTGGCAAGGCTGAGCTGTAAATACTAGATTCTCAGACCATCAGCCTCCAGCTTCAGCACTGAGCTGGCTGTGAAGTGCATGACATCACTTTTCTCTGCAGCGGAACAGCTCCTGGGAGTGGGCAGTCCCTGAAGTTGACATGGGAATTCTTGTGACAGATGAAGCTTTGCTCTGCTAACCTTCTGCAACTTTAGAGGGAAGGACTCTTACCTCAAAGTGTCACTATGGATATTTTAGACC
Source organism: Meles meles (assembly GCF_922984935.1). Taxonomy (NCBI): domain Eukaryota; kingdom Metazoa; phylum Chordata; class Mammalia; order Carnivora; family Mustelidae; genus Meles; species Meles meles. Next base: position 71,098,689 of record NC_060067.1, read on the forward strand.
ATTCTTGCCCCGGTTGAGCCCATATTAGTTTGCAAAACTGGAGCCTTGTTACTTTAGATGAGTGTGTTGGTAAGGTCATTTGAGAGGGTTCTTTTATTTCCTTATATCCTAGATTTGCCCTTGTCCATTGTAAGGTGAGAAAAAGAGAGAGAGAGAGAGAATAGAGACGAGGTCTTCTATATCCTAATGATTCCCAGTGACTCCTTAATCATCTATACTGAGAAAGAATAGGATGGTGGGGCAGGTGGCTGGTACTGGAGCTGCAGCATTAACCTGATTTGGGTCCACAGTCGACTGGTTAATGATAACCAGTCTCAAGGTAAAATATTCCAGAAATGAAATATTTTCCTTAAACAAGACCAAACACTGAAGTGACTGGGTGGTGAGCGTCTTCATTGAAATGGCAAAAGTCAACTCATTTCTCATCCTCTGCCAAGAGAATTAATAATGGAACAATTGATTCAAGGGCTGATGGAAACAAAGGCTCTCCTTGGTGACCTCTTTGCAGTAGCAGGGTTGGGATAGGACCCTTTACAACACCCCTTCCTCAGATTTAATGCCCCTGCCCCACGCTATCCTATGTCATACGTAAAGGCTTTAAGATGGAAGAATATTCATCAGATGAAGCTCATAGTTTATCTTTGTTACTGGTGTGCACTTTGCCAAAATGTGCGAATGTATATGCACTCACATGATGGAGGTGTGATTTTGTTTTATAATTATATAGCAGAATTTATGGATTGTTGTATTCAGATGTTCTCTCATGTTTTTGATCATTACAGTTCCTGTCCCTTCTCTTTGCCTCAGAGGAGCAGGAAATTGTTCTGATTTAGGATGGGGATGTTTAACCTCCAGGTGCGAGTGCTGTGACCCTATTGCTACTCTTTAAAGGAGAATGTCCCCTTTTGCTGACCCACCTTTGCTATTATCTATGGACCTAAATCTAGCAGAAAATGTTCACCTAGTAGAGTCTCTCCCCATGTCATAAATGCTTTCATATTTCATTTCCAGTCTTTTATATTATGCTAATATAAGAGTCTCAGGAGAAGAGTTCACATGGAAATCATTTGCTCAGTTACTTTAATTAATAAGTTATTTTAAATTGTGTTTTTATTGAATTTTAATATTTTTCACCTTGATTTTTCCAGTTTGGTATTTAAATGAAAGTAATAGCATCATTGCTAATTTAGCTAAGGGTGAATAAATTAACTTCATTGTGAATTTTTTGACCCTGAGGCAGGTGTTCAAACAAGTATTGAGTTGGCTTACTCCAGCCTTCATTTTGCGTGATAGCCATGATGCAATACTTTGAGAGCTTCATCATGATAGGGGCTGTACTTTCCACTCTGAGCGCTGGCCAAATAATAATCAGGTAATTGGAATGTATACAGCACTTTCATTTGAAAAAGTAATGCACTCTACCCTGACTCTTTAAGACTCTCCTTATGTTACCCCTATTAAGCAGGTAGGTGAAGAATTTTGGTACCACTGGATGGCGCATAGCAGATAATCGATAAACACTTGTTGAATCTCTATTAACATTGAAATTAAAGTGATATCAATCTTTTCTTTAAGCACTCATTTGTATGGTTTGAAAAATATATCACTTATCATATGACCTTACAATGGAATAGAATTAAATTAATGAATCAAATGGAATAAAATATCAAATGTGGTTGCTTATCTGGGCACTTCAAGACCAAGACCACACTTTGGTTAGCAGAGAGATTGCCTCCACATTCTTGTAAAGGAAGGAGGCACGGAGCAAAATGGAAAAGTAAAACAACTGTAGAACTTAATGAAGCCTGTCTCTTTTATACCTGTTGCATCTGGACCTGGTCAGTGATAGGGCAGCAGCACCACTAGGACTTGCCTTCTGTGTCCTTTCAAATGGTGAGGATTTCGTTTGTGGAACTTACTCTGCTTCTTAGCAGGACTTCGTGTACTATCAGATGCTTCTGATGTTCCACATTCCCCCTTCACATAAAAATATTGAAGGATTCCAATTTGACCTGGTATTTCAATTATTTACATAGTGTAGGCTTGAATTATTTAATATTTGTCTTAGTTTGGTCTTTTTTTGCTGAGTTGCTAGAGCCATAATTTCATTTAGAAAAAATTATTTTATTAAATAGTTCTCAAACCTTCTATTATAATTTTTTAAAAAATATTCTTTGTCCCCTTTTCTGTTCTTGGCTTTAATTTACACTTTTTGGTTGTTATTGCTTATCCACATGGTACCTCTTACATAATTTTTTTTATCTGGTTTGGTTTATGAAAGAGAATTTTATCCTTTTCCACATCATCAATGTGTTGGTTTTTTTCTAGTCTCATCTCAACCTCTATTCATTCATGTTATTTAATGTTTGAGGACATCTTGCCTTTTTGATTCCTTCCATGGGCCTTCTCACTCCCAAAGTCTCCTTAAATTATTGAGAGATAGGGGGCAAGATTCAAAAAGAAGGAAAGTGAAGTGGAATAAAGCTAATGACCAGTTCATCTTATAGTCCTAATGGTTGGATTTAATTAGGAAGCCAACAGGGAAGATCTATGTTCTTCTCCTCTTGGAAAAGAATGAAGATGTGTTATTTTTGTTTTAGTTCCTAAATTTCTAGGTTGCAGAGACCATGTATATTTAAATCTAAGTGTCCATCTCAGCACTATATAAGATGTGATAATGATGTCCAATAAACTAGAGCTATTTCTACTATTGTTTGTTTCTTTCTATAATCCCATTTCATTGTTTTCATGACTACATATGCATGACTTGATGAGTTATAACCATATGTTTACATCAGCAAACTGAGGTGGACAGCTGAGGTGAAAAACAGTTTGCCCAAACTGCCACAACCACATAATAGAAAAAAAAGATCTAGAAAACATTTACCCAAAGGTTTACTTACTAGGCTAGGTATACACTGAAGACGAAGCATTAAAAATTGTAGGGAAAATGGGCAGTTGGAAACCTTCATCTGTGTAAGCATAAATCCTCTATTTTCTTTGGTTATTCTGGTTCTTTTGATCATCGCTAAATTAAATCGTATGTGAAACACTGTGACGGTTTTCTAATGAAGACCGCTGGAATTTATGGGAACTGAACTTTTAAGTTTGACTTAATTAAATGAACCATCTCCCTCTGCTCAGTTCCTATGTTTTCTAGTTAATGTGGCTGTGATTCATGTTTTGATGTCCCACCAAGTATGTGCTTGTGTGAGTGTGCCATTTCTCCAGTCATCGGCACTGAGGGACATCACCACATCCCTTGAGCCATACATGGCATTTGAGAGCCTCCTGTCACACCTTTATGAATGTAGAGTATGCATTTTTCTCCAAATCTGTTTCTTGTCACTATTTTTCAAATGCTTTATTTTTCAACAATATTTCCCCTCACTATGACTTTTTTTAACATCAGAAGAAAATGATCTGATAGTCACTATAGATTCCTCTCATCAAGAAACGTCTTCTTTTTCCATAGCTCTGTCACCTCTAGTGTGTCTTATAATAGAGTCTAATTACTTATAAGTACATCTGCTACTCTATAATGTCTCTTCTTCTACTAAAGAATAATATTATGACTTTGTAATGCATAGATGCCTCCATAAAGACTTTTTTATTGTGCATATTTCCTCAAATATAAGTGAGTTAGGTGCACTTCAACGTTAGTAAGTTGTGAATTTAAGACTGCATAGAAATAAGCAGAACCAAGCAAAGTTAGCTTAGAATAATTTAAGGAGCGCTTGTAAAGCACTCTGTACAAATCAAATGAGATGATAGACACCAAGAGAACAATGTTTTATTTTAAAATACTCCAGATAGAGAAAATACTGTTGTGTGCTAACTGAATGACATATGATGGCAAAAGAAATGTGCAAAATAAGGATTATTTCATATCTTTATATTTTAAAGAAAAACTATCAACATCTTAAATGATGTGAGTGTTTATTGCATTGTCAAACAAAGTTATGTTCTTGTTTCTTGGATGATTGATGAATGTATTGCTGGAAAAGGAGTTGATTTTCTTGCTTTATCTGGTATCTTTTTCTATTCATGTAAATTTGTACCTTGTAGAAGCTATATGATTGTGAACTCTGTGATTATGCTGAATAGGCATGATGGAAATAAAAAAATTTGTCACATTTACATTTCCCATTATGATGCCATCCTTTGAGTTTCTAAACTTCAAGGTTTGGGTAAAGGGCCTATAAAATACTTCGTATAAAAATATACATGATAGGGGCTCCAGGGTGGCTGTGTCAGCTGAGTGTCCGGTTCTTGTTTTTGGCTCAGGTCATGATCTCAGGGTTGTGAAATTGAGTCCCCATGGGGCTCTGTGCTGAGCATGGAGCCTGCTTAAGATTCTCTCTTCTGTATCAAGGACTAATTATGTATTATACAGTGGCTAACTGAACATAATTAAAAAAAAAAAAGGTTGTCTCTCTCCCTCTGCCTCTCTTCCCAGCCCCTCCCCATTCCCATGCACATGACCTCTTTCTGTGTCTCTCAAATAAATACGTAAATCTTTAAAAATACATATACCTTATAGACATTTGCAAAGACACACACACACACACACACACACACACACACACAAAATATGTATATATAAAATTCCCTTTGAGCTGCCCTGTTCTATAGTCTGGTTCCTCCTAGAGTTTCTCGGTATTAAGGAGACTAATGCTCTCTTTTCCATATGCAAAGGTTTTTCTTATTTATGTGGCTATAAAATAAGGGGACTATTTTAGGGAATGTTAATGGATTAAAATGAAATTATAGCCATTATTAGAAAGACACCCAAAGTACACTCAATATTAAAAATAGCTTAAAAAGCACAGGAAATTTCATTGTTAATAAATGTTATTAGGTTGCAGCTTATTACTTAGCAGAAGTGATACTCAATGAGCTATCTATGGGCCAGAAATGTAATACTAATATTTATAGTAATTTTATGTTAAATTTGTAGAGTACCTTACTGTTTGCACATGTATTATCACTTCTGAGGCAGCAAACAAAGGGTACGAGTAAAGGAAATGGTTACTCTCTTACTAGAGACAAAGAGTCAAAGAGATTAAATGAGTTGACCAAATTTACAATTAATTAGTGGCTGAGCTATCACAAATAGCTAACTATTGGACTTCATCGGCATACTCGGTGATGCGGAGGTAAATACATCAGAATATAGGGTAGATAAAAGGAACCATAAAAGGTAGGTGGGATGGTTTGGAGCTATCAGTCATTGTTCTATCCCATCAGCTGGGAACGCTGACTATGAAATTCATATTTTAAAAATGGGCAAAACTCCAATTCCCTAGTTTAGGGAAAGGACAATTTACATTAGTTTGATTTATTATAAACTTTCAGGTATTTTTCAAGCCTTCACAGGTATAGGGATTTATGTGAGCTCAGAAGCAAAGATATTCTTATAATCCATTAAATAAGCGCCCTATATCTGTCTGTCACTTCATCTCTAGAGTGCCAATATCTTAGTCACTACGGTATATGAAATACATCCCTTGGAGTGGCTGTGCAGTCTGCTTAGGTCTTGAGAAGTTAATCTTCTAGTTAGGAGATCAATTCCACTGGTTCCTGTGTGAGTGGTTACACTGGAAAGCATCCCATTTGCTCTATAGGAATGACCAGAGACCACAAATTGTTTCCCATAGGCTTCTAGGCTGCTAATATTCAAATTTCTTCTAATTCATTGTGTGAACTGACAGGATAGAGATGAAATCCTTCTTCTTCTCACTGATGATTTCACTTCTAACGAAACAGAGGGATGGATGAAATATTACCCTTTTAAGTTAATGATGTTGATTTGTACTTGACACACTTAAAGTAGTTGTCATTCTTTGGTTTGCCTTTCTCCACTAATAATAGGGTTTCTTTCCAAATTTCTTTATGATAGCATTCACTTATAAAAATGGTTTATAGAACCCTTGGAATGAGGCCACTAACTATTCTAGCTTTAAATGCATCCACATAAGTAATAATCCATTCAGCGTTGGTACTAGCTTTTTATTGGTAATTAAAATGATCTGAAATCAAAATGAGAGTAATATATAAAGCTCAGTTTCAAGATCAAGGCAGTAAGCAAGATAGTTCAGACTGCCATTAAGGAACATGAATGCTTTTTCAGCAAAATTTCTCTATACAAAATGTATGAAGTCTATTTTGGAATTGTTATATATTATGAAAATGTTCATATTCTTTTTTTAAAAAGGGTTTATTTATTTATTTAACTGACAGAGAGAGAGTGAGAGAGAGAGAGAGAGAACACAAGCAGGGGGGAGTGGGAGAGGGAGAAACAAGCTTCCGACAGAGCAGGGAATCCTAATCAGGGCTCAGTCCCAGGACTTGGGGATCATGACCTGAGCTGAAGGCAGGCGCTTAATGACTGAGCCACCAGAACACCCCGAAAATGTTCATATTCTTATATACTTCTCCCAGTAACTTTAATTTAATTCTTTGTACAAATATGCAGCAATTCTCACATTCTGGCAAAAGCAGCGATTGTGTTTCTGATGTGGCTCAAGCTACTCTGAGATCTCCTACCTTGAAGTAGATTCTTTATCCTCAACATACCCAGCTTCTAAGAAAAACTGAGCATTTGACAGCTGAGAGCCTGTGGGGGAAAGGTGGAGAGGTCTTGAAAGGTTGAGGAGAGGAGGATCAAGACCAATTTCTTCCATTTCTCAATTTTATCTAGTGTTGTTTCAAAAATCAGATGTGATAAAATTGGATCTGTCAAGTTCTTGGTTAATCAATACTTGGACTACATCTTCACTATTGACTTCAGTAGAACTCACCTCTTCCTAAGGCCTTGCAGTCACTCTTGCGAGATTTCGCTTTCCCATATGCTAGCAGTTAATAATGTTGCTACTGATTTTTGAGAGATTTCCATGATTGAGGTCCTGGGATGTGTGTGTTTTAAAAAGTACAGCATTTAATGCTAATGACTATTCTGAGAGATCCTACTCTTTCTGTTCTGCATGTAAGGAGCCTGAGGAGTAGAAAAGTGTTTAACAAACCATCACAAGTTTAGCATCTTACTACATGCTTATATCGCACAGTTTCCCTGGATCAGGACTACGGAATCCTCTGCCCAGGGTCTACAATCAAGGTATTAGCCAGGCTGTGAGCTCTTCTGGAGGCTCATCTTGAGAAGCACCTGTTTCCTCACTTCTTTTGGTCCTTGGCAAAATTCAGTTACTTCTGGCAGTACAGCGGTGACCCGCTATACTTTTGTTAGCTTTTGACTTGAGGTTGCCTCAGGTCCTAGGAGCTTCCAGTGGTTTCTTGCCATGTGAGCTTCCCCAGCATGGCCATTGACTTCATCACGTATACAGGTAGGATCTCTGGCTCCAGTATGCTAAAAACAGAGCCTTACATAATGCAGTATAACCACAGGGTGACATCTGATCGTCTTTGCCATGTAACCTAACAATCACAAGACTTACATTCTGTCACCTTTGTCGTATTCGAGACTAGAGCCAATCATACGTCTTGTCCACACTCAAGGCAAGGGGAGTACACAGGACAAGAATACAGGAGACGGGGATCATGAGCCACCCTGAGGTTTGTTGATCACGTTGAGTATAAATTCACCAAGGTCACACAGCTGCTGGAATTCGCAGCTAACTGTTACTAATTTAAACACCCATGTATTGAGTCCTATATTTTCCTATCTACGTAAAATACAAATGACATAAAATACAACTATGTAAGGTTGTCTGCATGTAGTTCAATTACCTTTTTTAGAGAATTTTAAAATTTATTTATTAGAGATTGAGAGCAAGAGCCGAGGGAGAAGGAGAAGCAGACTCCCCACAGAGCAGGAAGCCTATGTGGGGGGCTCAATCCTGAGACTCCTGAATCATGACCAGAGCCAGAGGCCGACGTTTAACCTACTGAGCCATCCAGGCGCCCCGCAATTACTTTTCAAAGTGTAACTTAACTGATACAATTTCTACATTTGGGGCTCTCTTAATCTTAATTTACCCCTTAAGATAAAATAGGTGTATATTTTATCACATCTGCTTAGAAACATAGATAAGTGTCGTATTGAATTAGACACCAAATAACACTGACATAGGGAGACTCTGCTTTCAATAAAGTAATGAATGGGTCAAGGGAGAGAGGAAAGTGGCTTTCCTTCAAATGAGTCTATTTATATATTCACTAGTAAGCACACTAGAACCTGTGGGGTGTTTGTCTGTTTAAAAAGTGGATCCTAATTTTGTCATCAGAATGTCTATAAAATAACGGCAAATGCGTTATGAATGGCACTTTAAGTTCCTGGAGTAGGGTGCTAGAAGTACGAAGTTTTAGGTCCTTTTGTTCAGGAATGGAGATGAAAAAACAAAAGATCTGCAATTGTCTTTTCTGCAAATGGTAAAGACTGACTAGAAAAAGGTCCTCCATGATTTCAAGCCTTCAGAGGCTCCTCTGCGCTGAGAGGCTCAAGAGGACCCCACGTGGAGTCATGTTTTTTAGAGAAGAGGAAGAGCCTTACTCAGAGGGGAGAGAGTGTCTGGCTCTCGCATCTCCAGTTGCTTCTGCTATCTGTTATAGCCTCTAGTAACTCGGGGAGCAAGAGATCTTCAAACTAAGTCTTCCTGTCTTTTTCGTGTGGACATTGGGCTGCCTTTCCTGTAGGTGAACAGGGATGGAAAAGCTCCCACTGCTGTTCCCTTCACCAGATATACCTCATGTATTCCCAGTTAGTAATTTCAGTTAATAAGATCTCTCCGTTTGATGTGCTTTCTGTGGTATTAAACACACCCTAGCTTGGAGGGACTTTCATTTCTGTAGTATATAAATAATAAGGCTTTGCTGTAAGAAGACAGTGTTGTAGCTGAGAAAGAAAAATATTTCTTTGTAGTACTCTGAGGAATTCACGTAGCTCATTTTAATTTGTTCCTCTGCTTAATAATTGCTTTTCAGTTTTACATGAACTACCAATAAGAGGAAAATGTTGTGTTGTTTAATACTGTATCAAAGCATGAGAAAATAAAAGATCTATAAATGGGAATAGATAAATAAGCAGGAACTACACTGCCTTTTTTTTTTCTTTATGGAAAGAGAGAGAGGCAAAAAAAACACAGGTAAAGGAAAAAAAAAACTGATTAAAGTTCAGAGTCAGGATTTATGAGGTCACTTGAAACATAGTTCACTTTCCTACACTAAATAATGTCTCCTTCAGTTTCAAAATGTGGTAGTGAGAATGAATGAGTTAGGCAAGAGGATGTGAAGAATTGTGGGAGGGAAGTGCTTTCCCCCACCTCTCTGAAGGCTATCCAGCTGGCAGATAATAATAGGGTTCTACAACCTAGCAGTAGTAAAAGGAACCCATCCTTCCAAGGGGAAGAATAATTTGTCCTTCATCATTTATTAAATTCCCAGGACCGAACGTATTTTTTTGTGTTCCCTGATTATTCTGCTAGCTCCTTAGTAAAGAGTCCCTGTGCTTCTGCGTGCTTTATAGATGAGCCCAGGAAAGCAACACTTCCTTCCTAAGGTTCCTAAGGTAACCTATCTTAATGCTTTGTTTTCCTTCTCTTTTTGCACACAAGCATGGCTATTAAGTCACTATCAGTCACTGGTCCCAATAGGAAACAGATGGCACTTGCAAATTAGGTTAATTCCAGGAGAGTTTATTTACAAAGGGACTATTTGCAAAGTAGAACCACAAGGAGTAGCGCAGTAACCTGGTTTAATAATGGTAGAGCTATTATCACTCCTACATCTGAAAGAGAGAAGTGCGGGCAGCTTCCAGAAGACACCTTGAGGGAAGGCCCCTTGGTGAAGGGGCATGGATGGCCATAAACTGCCTCTCAGGAAGGGAGCCAAAGGCATATATATTCTGACCTCACCTTCCCCTCTGGGAACCCCTAGCACCATCAGGACCCAACCAAAAGCCGGAGGAAAAGGAAGACCCATGATGTAGTCCACCGAGCTCAGCTTCCAGAGACAGAAGACAGGGTAGAAAGGGATGGAATGTGTGACCTGGGTTGCAAAATAGGATTGGGTACTTGGCACAAGTTCCAATATATGGAAATGAGAATCTTGACATACAAGTGTTGTTTTTATGGCTTGTGATAATCAAAATAGATTAATAGAAAATACTTACTACGAAGGAGGCATTTAGGCTTTGAGTGTCTTACCTTGTTGATCTCAAAAGATAGGAAAAACAAAAAATGACCTACTCATTCGTTGGGCCTTTTGTGAAGGCAAATGAGCAGATTGTTCTATGCAGACTATGTTATTTTTTTTTTCTAGGTTGCCTTTATTTATAAACTATTAGGACAATTGGATGACTAATCTCTTGTGTGACATTTAACCAACTGGATTTTTTATTAGAGTATTGGTTAGATATAGGTCAGTATCCAGGTGTTAGGATTCTGGGGAAGGCAAGGTGTCAGACACATGTGGAGGACAGTCTTTTTTTTTTAAGATTTTATTTATTTATTTGTGTGACAGAGAGATCACAAGTAGGCAGAGAGGCAGGCAGAGAGAGAGGAAGGGAAGCAGGCTCCCTGCTGAGCAGAGAGCCTGATGTGGGGCTCGATCCCAGAACCCTGGAATCATGACCTGAGCCAAAGGCAGAGGCTTTAACCCAATGAGCCACCCAGGTGCCCTGGAGGACAGTCTTGAAAGCATTGGCAAAGCAACACATAGGCAATTTGGGAACGATATCATTGATAGCAGGTAGATAAGTGTTGACAGATGACTTCTAGAATGCAAAATTAGAGATAATTATATTGGGTACATTCTTTTAAATGTGTGTATTTATATACTACTTTTTCCTCACCTTGTCCTAATGCTTTCAAATATGAACATTTAACAGTCGGGTGAAAAAGACACCATGAAGAGAGTGAAAACACAGGTTACAGTAACACTTACAACACATATAAATTACAAAAGACTAAGATCCATTGCATAGGGGCACCTGGGTGGCTCCTAGTGTTAAGCTTCTGCCTTCAGCTCAGGGCATGACCTCAGGGGTCCTGGGATGGAACCCTGCATGGGGCTCTCGGCTGGGCAGGGAGCCTGCTTCCCCCTCTCTCTCTGCCTGCCTCTTTGCTTACTTGTGATCTCTGTCAAATAAATAAATAAAATCTTTAAAAAAATTTTTTTTTAAAGATCCATTGCATATATAAAATGTATTAAGGACACCTATAAATAAGGAAAAAAAAATACCAATAGAGAAAAAGGGCAAAAGGTTTGAATCAGTGCTCCAAAAGAGATCACTTACATGACCAATGAACATTTAGGAATCAGCCTTATTAGTCGTCAGAGAAATGTTAATTAAAACTACAATAAGGTATAATTACGTATCAACAGTTGGCAAAAATGTAACAAGTCTAGTACTTTCAAGTATCAATAAAGATATAAAATTTCCATATGGTTGGAGGTAAATGATATAAGCATTTTGGAAAACAATTTAGCATTCTAGTCAAGTTGAAGATGTGATCTCTGAAAACTTAATAATTCTTCTCCTGGAAAGTGATTTGTACATGTGCTGCAGAATACACATGCAAGAATTTCATAGCAACAGTTCATTCCAGCCAATACATGGAAATAATCTAAATATCCACCAAGAGTAATAGAGATAAATAAATTATGGTGTAGCCATATAATAAATGACCAACAAGCACATGAAAAAATGTTCATCATCACTAGCCATCAGAGTGATTCAAATCAAAACCACATTGAGATACTACCTTACACTAGTTAGAATGGCCAAAATTAACAAGACATTAAACAACATGTGTTGGAGAGGACGTGGAGAAAGGGGAACCCTCTTACACTGTTGGTGGGAATGGAAGTTGGTGTAGCCACTTTGGAAAACAGTGTAGAGATTCCTTAAGAAATTAAAAATAGAGCTTCCCTATGACCCTGCAATTGCACTACTGGGCATTTACCCCGAAAATACAGATGTAGTGAAAAGAAGGGCCATCTGTACCCCAATGTTCATAGCAGCAATGGCCACAGTCGCCAAACTGTGGAAAGAAACAAGATGGCCTTCAACAGAAGAATGGATAAAGAAGATATGGTCCATATATACAATGAAGTATTATGCCTCCACCAGAAAGGATGAATACCCAACTTTTGTATCAACATGGATGGGACTGGAAGAGATTATGCTGAGTGAAATAAGTCAAGCAGAGAGAGTCAATTATCATATGGTTTCACTTACTTGTAGAGCATAAGGAATAACACGGAGGACGTTGGGAGATGGAGAGGAGAAGTAAGTTGGGGAAAATCGGAGGGGGAGACAAACCATGAGAGACTGTGGACTCTGAGAAACAAACTGAGGGTTTTATTTTTTTAAATATTTTATTTATTTATTTGACAGAGAGAGAGTTAACAAGTAGGCAGAGAAGCAGCCAGAGAGAGGGGGAAGCAGGCTCCCTGCCAAGCAGAGAGCCCGATGTGGGGCTCCATCCCAGGATCCTGAGATATTGACCTGAGCCGAAGGCAGAGGCTTAACCCACTGAGCCACTCAGGCGCCCCCAAACTGAAGGTTTTAGAGGGGAGGAGAGTGGGACATTGGGTGAGCCTGGTGGTGGGTATTAAGGAGGGCACGTAATGAATGGAGCACTGGGTATGGTGCATAAACAATGAATTCTAAAACACTGTAAAGAAGTAAAATAAAATAATAAATTACTATCTGGCAATGAAAATAAATGAACCTGAGCTATATGCAACAGCTTGGATAAACCTCAAAAAAATGTTGAGTTAGCAAAATAAGACAGAGGAATATATATATGGTACTTATGTATTTTATATTAAGTGAACAGGTAGGCAATAGAAAGGCATGTTCTTTTGTTTAGGGGTCTGTTTTTGGTAGAAATGCTCTAAGGAAAAGAAAAGAAATCATTATAAAAGGACAATGCTTATCTCTGGTGGGGAGGGTTGGGATAGCATTGGGAAAAAAATTCAGAAAGAATTTTGCTGGTCATGTTGCGTTTCTTCCATGGTGGGTATACTGGTGTTAGTTTGTCCTCTTTAACCTGTACCTATATGGTTATGCAGTTTTCTTTCTGACAAAAACAGATTAACAGCTTTTTAAAAGTCCATTGTTTTTTTATTTTCCATAGTCTGCAGTATGAGGACTGATACTGCCTGTCACCCAAGGGTGTTTGAAGGCACTGTTTTAAAATTTCACATAGCATTTAGTTGTTGAGAATCTAAACATGAATAACATAACACGAATTCTGAATATAGAGTAAATAAAGATTAGAGTTGCACTAATACTGCTTTCTTTCTGGTATATGCAAAACAGATCATCCTTAAGGTGTACGTGGAAGCTTTGGGGTTAGAAAGAAGAAGAGCTAACTTCTAACAAATGTGAGTTGAGGAAGTAGGGTGAAAGCTTACCACAAGGTAGATTGGACTAGATGAGTAACAGGACCTGAGCTGAAGCTAGGGAAGAGAAGCCTCCTGGGCCCCAATTCACAAGCAGATGTTAAGAACCAATTCTGTAGAGATTTTGGGTTTTTTCATTGACAGGTTTGATCTGAGTTACTATTAATAATGAAAATGGGAGAAGTGAAGACGTTCCCATGGAAATGGTCAAATGCCATTCTTTTTATAACTCCTCCAGCTGCTTTGGGAATTCTTGGACCTTTAGAGAGACTTTGTATTTTTTTTCCTACATTTTTCCCAGGAAATAGCAGACAGAGCATTAGGCCATCTGCTTGAGTAATAGACATTATCTCTAGGCGAGCTGAGAAGGCCAGAAGAGCAGGGAGGGTGCCTTGGGAGCCTTTACCAAAGGTGTGGTCACTCCCTAAAGAATTTATCCATTCAGTATTCAGAGGCAATTCATCAACTGCCTAAATGCAGCATGTATTAAAACACAAAACAAACAAACAAAAACAGGTCAGTTTAGTCCTGTCACAATGACAAGGTCATGCAGTTAACTTACACTTTTGGATTAGAAGGCATTTATGGACAAGTCCTCCTCCCTTCTGGTACATGTGAACCCCATTGTGATGTAACATCTTCAAATGTTATCTTTATATGTGTTTAAATGTACTATCATTTTTCTAGTTTTCCTAATTTCTACAAAGCTGATTTTGAAAAATACAGGCTTGAAAGGAAATATATGGGCACTAGCAAACCATCCTCTCTTTTGAGAGACTGCATCCTTTGCTCCAGGGTTTCTCAAATGCACTCAGGGCCACCTAAGGAGCTTGTAAAATACAGTTCTGATTCAGCCATCTGGGGCCGGACCTCAGATTCTGCATTTCTAACAAGCACCCGGGTGATTGCTGTGCTGCTGATCCAATGCCTGGCCTTGAGGAACCAGAGCACAGACAGTAACTTAGGGCCCCAGCAAATCCAGCTGGACAGGCCCATGTCCACCAATTCCTCGTACCTGTGATCAAACTGCACCTGAGATGGTTCTTCCAGGTAATCTGTCTTTTGTGTTTCCAGGTTTTCACTGTGGATACATGTCTGTGATTTTTAAAGTTTTTAAAAAAAAATAAAACTTTGAGTTTAGGCCCAATTCCATTCTGAGCTAATTGCGAGACCAGGGAGATTCTGGTTAAAGGGAAACCACTTTCAATTATAAAATGAAGTTCTGGGGATCTAATGTCTAGTGTGGTGACTACAACTAACAATACAGCAGCATATGCTTGAAAGTTGCTAAGAGAGCTCTTAAGTGCTCTCACCACACATAAAAAAGGTGACCAGTGTGAGGTGACTGATGTGTTAATTAACCTGATTGTGGTAATCATTTTACAATGTACACATATATCAAATTGTATACCTTAGATATATATGGCTTTTTTTGGTCAACTATATACCTCAGTAAAGCTGGAAAAAATAGAATTTTTATTTTACAAAAGTGTGTTTGTTTTTAAAGATTTTATTTATTTATTTTTTATTTATTTGAGAGAGTGAGAAAGCGTGAGCAGAGGGGATGGGTAGAGGGAGAAACAGACTCCCTGCTCAGCAGGGAGCCTGATGTGGGTCTTCATCCCAGGACCCTGGGATCATGACCAGAGCCAAAGGCAGATGCTTAACCCACTGAGTCACCCAGGCACCCCTGTTAAGTTTTGATTTAAATTATTCCTGCCTTTTCTAGTCCTGATGCCTCTTAGCTCATAAATGATAGAACACTCTGGCAGAAGTCTTCATGATGACGAATGTGATCTTGTCTTTTTTCCCTTCTTTTTTTTTTTTTTTTTAACTTCCCTACTATATGTGTTTTTCTGTTTCTTCTTCTTTAAGGAGTTTACCTATTCATGTCCCAAGGTCATTGAGAAATATTTCTTTTATTTAAAAATAGCATTTAATAGTCCTCTGTTCCGTTGCTCTTTTTCTGAATATTGGTATATCTATGAGAGCTGGCAGTCTATTATTACAAAACCTGTGCTAAACGTCAAGCCGTGTTTACCCTACTTATGCTTTATTTTAAAGAAAGGGAAAAAAGCCAAGAATAAAGTCGCACTATAGTGTCATAAATTTCTTTTTTTAAATACAAAATTTTCTGAAGTCCCTGAAACGTGATACTGTAAGCACAAACTGTCATATTATACAGCTGTCATATTACATAGGAATACACTGTGAAATAAAACTTGTACAAGACAGCTGTCCTCAAAGTTAGCTTTTTTAAGGAGGTAAGAGTATTGGCATGGTTAACTCCCTTAAAGAAATTTCGGTTGGCTTAACTGGAACACATTTTTAAAATTCCTTACTGGCAGATTTCTGTAAGAGCTCAGACTCTAATCTAGAAGTGTGGGTAAGAAATGTCTAGTTATGGACCAGAGGATACACTGACAACCTCAGGGTTTTCCAGCTTGGTGGTACATTCAGTGAACATACTTGTCTAAACACTGATGCATGACATGGTCTGTGGCCTGTAAAGACCACAATCAAAGACTCCAAAGATAGAGAAAATTTTGAAGCATCCAATACTAGCTGCCAGGGCACTTCAGATTGACCCCGGAGCCCAGACATGTCATGAGACCAGTTCTCATAAGCCGGATTCTTTGTATGTTTCTGCATCTTTCCCATGGCCAAAATTTCCATTGATTTTATTTTTTAAAAAAACTTTTTATGTGCAATGGATTTAGTACTGCCATTTAAAATAATTTTTTCATTGTATTTTATTTCTTTTCAGTGTTCAAGAATTCATTGTTTATGCACCACACCCAGTGCTCCATGCAATACATGCCCTCCATAATACCCACCACCAGGCTCACCCAACCCCCACCCTATTCCTTTCCCTCCAAAACCCTCAGTTTGTTTCTCAGAGTCCACAGTATCTCATCGTTTGTCTCCCCCTTCGGATTTTCCCCATCTCACTTCTCTCCATCTCCCAATGTCCTCCTTATTATTCCTTATGCTCCACAAGTAAGTGAAACCGTATGATAATTGACTTTCTCTGCTTGACATATTTCACTCAGCATAATCTCTTCCAGTCCTGTCCATGAAGTTTCCATTGATTTAAAAAAAATTTCTCAGCCGCTACTGAGAAATCCAATTGAATAGATGGTGCTGGTCACCTCTCCCACAGACATTTGAATTCTGCTAAGTTTAAAATTAATTAACATCATTGGTTTCTGAGACAAGGTATTACCTCTGAGATGTGAGAGAGAAGAGGGTTTCATTTTCAAATTACTGATTGGAGTACAGTTGTATTATACTAAGTTCTTTTTGAAATTGATGCCTGAGCTCTGCCAAGCCAAGCTCACAGTACTGCTGGGTCTCAGTACATCTACCTTCCCGCCCTGGTACCTCTGCTGTGCTGACATCCCCCCCCCCCCCCACTTCCTTGTCCCCCTACCCCTGTCCCACAGACCCGCCCAAACCCTCACCACCATTCCCGGACAATGATCCTCTGGTGGGCTGGTAGGCTGGAACAAGTCCTGGAAACCTCATCTTGCAAAATATCTTAGTAACACCCACATGCAGTTATTTCAAGCCGGTAGCTTTGAAACAGGCCAGGGTGGGAGTATTTACTCTATGGAAATTGACACACTCTATAAATCATAGCTTCCCCTCCCATCCCCACCGGACAAGAACCGGTTGTTACACTTTACTGGCGCACTACTGTCTTTAAAGGCAGAGTCCCATTCAGCATGATGAGATTAAAGCCCCTGAATTTTCCTGCATGTGGTCTCATCTGGTCTCAGCTAGTCTCTCCAAGAATGAACACCCTTCTTTGAGAATATTTGAAAGTTTCTACTTGGAAACATCCAAGGAAAATTCACTCTAAGAAGTGGAAGAGTTAAAAGTACAACTGTTGATAAGAAGAATTTATGAAAATGTACCTTGTCTCTCGTGTCCCTGTGAATGGACTTTGCTCATGCGCTTAGTTTTCCTCTCATACTTTTTGACCCCATTCGCTCCAATGTAGCCTTCCTCTTTAGGCACTGGGGCAGCAAGATTATTAAGTATAAACTTGCTTTAAGCACAAAATATGCATTATATACCAACCGTTAAGAATTTTAAGTGTTAAGATTCTATGTTTCAGGCGTTTCTTTGAGACAGTGAGGTTCTTAGACAGCTGAGAAGATACATTTTAAAGCCGTGTATGGTTTGAGGGCATAGGAATATTTTGGCATTTGTTGAATAATTATAGTTTAATGAAATTGAATTGCTTTACCGAATACTTGTGTGTGTGTGCATGTGTGTACCTACTTGGCTCTGACTTCCAGTTCACATGGTAAAACAGACAGAAAAACTTTAAGAAATGGAAAAGCCATCTCAACATTCAGCTGCCGCCCCAGTGAAGATGTAGAGTGTGACACACTTTAACTTAAAGAAACCCAGAGCTGGATTTCCAATGCATATTTTAAGTCAGACCCAGCGATGTGCACAATTGTGTCTATGTAGAAAGAGGCTTTTCATCAGTCCTGTTAGTGGGTCTTTTGTGCTGGCAAGGGGAGGTTTGGCTTAAAAATCAAAGGTGTTGTTCTTGTCTTTTATATCCTTCCAGCATGTGCATCATTATTTGCCATTGGGCTGCTGATACGGTTCAAATGCAAAGATACAACAATGAAGATAACTTCCAAATACTACAGCCGCAGAAACTTGCCAGATGTGCTGAATCCATCCATAAATCATCTTATTCATAAAGTTGCTTCAGTAATTATAATTCTGTTGTCCTCATTCAGTTTGGGCATATATTTTTTTCAGCGCACAGAAAATAAAAAGTAAAAAGCACCTCAGGCATTAGGGTACCAAGCTTCTTCTGAATATTCTTGTATTTCAGGAGCTGTGCTCTTCTTCAGTATCCATAATGTAAATAAGATGTAACTAGTACATTTATTATTTAGGCTAAATTTATTAAAATAATTATATTCACCCACAAATATTCTTATGGCCAGTTGAGCATTATTATCCTCACAGATGAATGTAATTATATACACAGGAAATTTATATACCAACTTAATTTCTCTGCAGTATCAAAGTGCTTTCTATAAATATTTGGAACAAAATAAATGACTTGAGGCTACCCAATGATTATCCCTCTAAAACCTCAATATCTAGCTTTGCCTGTACTCCAGAAAAAGTAGAATAATGGTAATAAGACTCTAATTTGCAAGTGAGTCCTATTGTTCATCTTTTCCATTTTGACCTCCTGTAGTCTGTTCTCCATAATCAACCTAATACTCATAAAATATAAAGAAGATCACATCAGTTGGCTCAAAACCCTGCTAGAGATCTCCATTGTCATTAGAAGAGACCTTATTACTAGAACCCTGCCTTTCTTTGACTCTACCTCCCAGTTCTTTTCCTTTTGTTCAGCCACTTTTTTCAGTCACTCTGGCCTCAGGGCAAGATTCTGTCTTGTCCTTGAATACTCTTCTCCCTTGTTTTTCATTGAGCCAGCTGCCCTTCTCCTTCCCCTCCCCTCTTTTCCCTCCCCCCCCACCTTTAAAAATATTAATTCACTCACAAAGATTTCTTAAGGACCTACTATGTTGTAAGCACTACTCCATACATAAGAATAGTTGCAACCCAGAACAAAACCAAAATCCATGCTCAACTTGTCACAGAATTTGATCTTTCGTGGTAAACAAATAAATGAGACATCAGAAGATGATAAATGCCATGCGGGAAAAATTTACCAAGGTAAGAAGGTGAATGTGCACTGGGTTGGGGCTGCAGAAGACCAACATATGCAAAGGCGTGGACGTAGGTAAGAGCACGACAGGTTCAGGGAAACTGTGATGTAGAGTGGCTGGATTACGGGTACATGTGGCTAACATCACATCCATGCCTGAAAAAGACTCTGTAGGGAAAAAAAAAAAAAAAATTGCTTAAAAACTTAAGATTGACCTAGCAAATACGAAAGGCAAATCCTAAATGTTGAGGATTGCCAGTGATGGTCAGTGTGTTTCTCAAACTGTTGGTTTCAGGTTCCGTTTATACTCTTAAGTATCAAGAATCCCAAAGGGCTTTTATGTGGGTTAGTAACTATGGATGTTGTATCATTACATTGTGCACCTGAAACTAATGTAATGTGTGTCAACTGTACTCGAATAAAAAAATTAAATAAAACATGGACCACCTCAACTAAAGTAATGGCATGCTTACCACATTAGAAATTAAAACTCAGAAAGTTAAAAAATAATAAATAAAGCTCAGAAAAATTAAAAACCTTTATTAATTTATTTAAAATAACAAATAATAAACCCCTTACAGGTTAATATAAATAATGCCCGTTTTAAAAATTACTGTATTTTGGAAGGTTCAAGAAGCACACTGAGAGAGTGGAATTGTTTTACCACTTTGCAAATCGCTTTACGATTCGATTTCTTTGGAAGATTTTATAAATTTATTTGAGAGAGAGAGAAAGAGCACACAAGTGGGGGGAGGGGCAGAAGGAGAGGGAGGAAACAGACTCCTTGCTGAGCGAGGAACCTGATGCGGGGCTCAGTCCCAGATCAGTCCCTGATCCCTGGGATCAGGACCAGAGCCAAAGGCAGACGCTTAACCGATAGAGCCACCCAGGCGCTCCTAATGTTCCATTAATAGCAGAGACACGTTGTCCTGTCTGCTTCAGTATGCAGGCATTTGGTGAACTCTCATTTCGTGTGCACTCTGGAGAACTCCACTGTACACTCATGAAAGAAGAGTAAAAAAGGAAAACACCATCTTAGAATTATTATGAAAATAATCTTGACCTTGCAGGTCCTCCAACTGTACCACACTAGAGAACTGCTGATCTATGGTTTGAATAAGATGTAAATTGCAGGCATTTTGTGTCCTAGCTACTTCTCACATGTCACAGGATTCAGTGTGCACCTGGTTTATGAGAGTAAAATGAGCCCTCAACTTAATGAGATTGTGTTCCCAATTTTGTAAATCAATCTTTTGAAAAGTCAAATACATTTTTCCTATAGAAACATTATTATGTATTGTTATTACTTTCCTGGGAAGAGTTTACAATATTGAATTGAACACCTCTGCTCTTTTAAGACAAGACCTAGTGAGCCATGCAGTAGACTGGCCACTTTGTAACTGTTCCTTTGAGAAGAGTCATCCCTACTGCTTATTTAAAATGCCTCAATCCCCTTTCCTTCTGGGCAGGGAAGCTGGGAGTTCTACTTCAGTTTCCCATTGCTTTTTGTGTAATAGATGTATAGTATGATTTCAGCCCAAGCTACAGGCAACTCAGGAGAGGGGTTCAAAGTGTTGGTTTTGGAAACTGCACATTCAAAATGAGATATTAGCTCCTCTACTTATAGGTTGACAGTTACTTCAAATTTAAGCCTTGGGTCATGATCTCAGTGTTGTGAGATCAAGTCCCACCTCTGGCTCCATACCTGGTGTGAAGCCTGCTTAAGATTCTCTTTCTTCCTCTCCCCTCCTGCCCCTACCCCCCCCCCAAAATCATGAGCCTCAGTTTTCTCATGTGTTTGTTTTGAGTATCAAATGGGAAGGCAATGCAGTGAAAGAAAATTCGGAGTGAATTAGAAACATCAAGGAAAGGAACACAAGCAAGCAGGACCCTGGTATCATCATTCGGTGATTTCTCACAGACAGCCAGTGTTGTGACCTACTGACCAGATTCTTAGATACTTCAGTAGAATTCTACAGAGGAGACACTAGTGTGGTAGTAGAGAAGAGTTCCTGCAGTTATCCCATTTTTGCCCAGGGTTGAATGGTCTTCACTGGATAACCTCACTGAAAGCCCCTCCCCTCGGTGCCTGTACACACCATTTGTTTTCAATCACACACACACACACACACAGAGACACACACACACAGGGGGTTGATTTTATAAATCCATTGATCTTTACCCAGCCCTTGGTGTCTTCTTTTGGCTGGGGTTAGAAAAACCCGAGTTGTAAATGATCTCTTAAAATACTGAATGTCATCACAATCATTTTGTTTTAAAGCTACCTGGGAATTATTTAGCCTTGTAGTGTAGGAACTAATGACTTTTCAGTGAGCAACAGATTAATAGACATGTGCCTCTGTTGATATTACTGTTCTCCATCTAATGGCTTGTTCATTAACTCATGACTGTGGTCTTAATTGGGGGCTTTTAATACGTAAGGATGGTGTTTTTGAGTCTGGCAATGTGATAAATTGTGTCTGTTTCTATTCCCTGAGGCTAATAGATTTTGGCTTTTAAAACTCTCATTAAGCAGCCCTAGGGAAGACAATTAAAGTCACCATCAGTCTGGGTTCAGAAGAGGCACGCTGCAGGGGAAGGGGTGCAGACTTTGGAAGACTTTTAAACCATTTGAAGTCTGATCTGCAGCTTGTTGTCCCAGTGACCCCAGGCATATTAATCCAGTTTTCTGAAACTAAGGTTTCTTATCTGTAAAATGGGCAAAGCAGTAATAATACAACACAGAACTGCAGGAATTAAATGAGATATACAGGTAAAAAAAAAAATGCGTGCATCTCTGAAATAATTAACCCGTAGGTCCAGGAAGTGTAGTTGTTACTTCCTTTGATTCCATTATCCTTATTTATCAATTTTTAAGATTTATATTATTTCTTTACAAGGTAGAAATTTTCTAGGGTAGCTCATACTCAATCTAGTTCTAATTCTGGAATCAAGGGATCAGTTCTAATGGCTTTTTCCAGCACATTTTTTTTTTCTTTTCTTTTTTTTATACTGGGGAAATAGAGGAGAAGAGGAAGGGTGATAGAAGGAGCAAGCAGTGGTGGAGGTTTGACCTGATAAAAAGCTGTTAATATGGATACAGGCTGTTTGGATTGAGCCCTGTATGTAAGGGTATGATCGCTAGAGCCTCCTGTGGGACTCTAGAAGTCAGGAGGAATGAAGGTCTCAAGTAAGAATGAGTGACTGTTTAGCAAATCCCCAGTTAATGTGTTCAGGGCCCGTAACGCCTTTTAAGATTGCATTTCTGCAATGCAAGGAGTTCCTTTATTCTTTATATCCATCTTAAAAATACTCAAACATCTTAACACTTAAAATTTAATACTTAAAAAAAAATTTCATGGCCTTACATCATACAGCTCTTTGGAGGTCTGTCCTGATCAGACTTGGCTCATCGGTGCAGCACGAGAAGCCTGACGGGGTCCGAACAGGGCTGCCTTTCCCGGCCTGGTGTCCCTTTCTGAAAGATCCAGGAGGGTATGTAGGCAGAGGGTCCTACCCTCAGAATAGACGTATCAAGACTTCTTTGACTTCCTTGAATCTAGACCTGAGTTTTATCATCTCATATTTTCAGCCCAGCTTGTATCTTTCCAATAATCTCTGACAAAGGAAAGGAATGTCCAAAGATATTTTTGCCGTTCAGTATTTTTTCACCTGCCCATATAGATCTCTGTAATAGTTGGAAAGGGAAATGGAATAAAATGTGGGTAATGGCAGGGACACTCAGAGTTATGAGACTCTGGAGTCACATTTGCAGTCACCATTAACCTGAAGAACCACATGACTCCTGTATGACTGGTAGAATTTAGTATAATGGCGCATTCATATAGCAAAATTAAAGTCTTAAAGAGCCACCGATTAAACATAAAGGGACCCGTGTGACTGGAGAGCTGTGGTGTGAACATCCGTGCCTAAGCGAACTCTAGGACTCCATGCATCCAAACTAAAGAGCACTTATATTTGTCTTACTATTATTCCTTTCAGGCTTAGAAGCTCATAGAATGTTCTTGTGTACACAATTTCATATTTTTTTTAAAGATTTATTTATTTATTTTAGAGGGAGCTCCTGTGTGAGTGCATGAGTGGGAGGAGGGGCAGAGGGAGAGGGAGAGAATCCTCAAGCAGACTCCCTGCTGAGGCCACAGGACCCAGAGATCAGGACCTGAGCTGAAACCAAGGGTCCAGTGTTTAACTGACTGAGCACCCAGCCCCTCTAATATGTTTTGACATGTGAAAGATGATCACATTTACCTATTAAAGACCAAGCCAACATGTCATACTCAATAATTACTGGATTATTTTTGGATAGTGCTCAGGCTTCAGGGTAAACTCTGTTTTAACTAGGAGAATTACCTGTAATTATGCATTTGTAACTGGTTTACCAAAGATTTCACTCAGTAGACCAATGTGTACTGGCATTTTCCCCCTCTCCAATCGTATTTAACTATGTTCTATGGGATATCACTTTTTATCTCTTAACCACACCTTTGGAAGAGTCTTTAAATTTCCAGTAACTTTCAGATGTTAAGAAATTCAGTTTGGGTAGGATGTTGTGGGTGGGGCAGGCATTGTTTCATCCAACACAACCTAGAAACAAGCCAGACATACTACAAAAATCACATTCGAAGACATCATCAAGCAAGTGGTGAAAGTAATAACGAGATAAACTAAAATCCCAGAGAAAGGAGAGCCTTTTGAAGTTGAGCTATCAGGAGCTGTGAATTTTCCTCCTTGGGCATTTGCTGATTCAGAGAGTTAGCTGAAGAATATGGCTTTGCCTGGACCCTGGGCTGCTGCTGCTTGGAGTAAGAAAAATCAGTAAAACTCTCAGCACGCATGTTGGAGGAAGTAAGAAACTGAGACTTCATCAGCTTCAAGTCAATGAACACTTTTTTCTCAGAAGAGACTTGCTGAATTCTGAGCTTTGCAGGAGGCTAAAGATCCAGGCCAAAGTCTTATAAAAATGAAGTGAAGGCTCCCACCGTTTCACAGTGTAGGAAACAGGGAGAGAGACAGGCAAGAGAGAAGGCTCTAGAGGGAGTGGTGGTGAATTGACACAGAGGTACTAAAAAGCTCTCTTTCACCTGCAGGCATTTACAGATTGTCCCCGTAGCTAGATGTCTGAGCATCAAGGCTCTGCTTAACATGAGGTGGCAGCTGGCAGACAGAGAACCAGCAGAGATTTCGGGTTTTATGTGTAGCTGAAATGACAGATTTGGAGCCCAAAGGGGACTCAAACTCGTGGCTGCTCTGCCTCTGAAGACATTTACCAGATTTTGAAGCTGAATGGGGCACAGTGAAAAACAGGCATGCAGAGACCTCTGAGAATCTCTAGCATTCTTTTAGGGGTGAGGGCCAAAGACTCCTCAACTAGAGCTTCTTGGTTGGAAGTCCGGGATGGGCGTGTAGGTATATACCCTCTACAACATGGATAGACCCAGTATCTTTGTTCGCTCACTAGAGCTGCCGTAAGTAACTGCCACAGACTGTGTGGCTCAAATGACAGATTTTTTTTTTTTTTTTAATTGAAGGACTAGAATCTGGAAGTCCAAGATCAAGGTGTTGACAGGGATAAAATCTTCTGAGGCCTCCCTCCTTGCCTTGCAGATGGCCACCCTCTTGCCGGTTCTTCCCATGGCCATTCCTTCATGTTCACATCCATGCTGTCTCTTCCTCTTCTTACCAACCCTGTTGCCTTAGGGTCCCACTCTAATGGCTTCGTTTAAACTTAATCGCCCTGTCTCCAAATACAATCACATTCTGAGGTACTTCCTGGTGGTTGAGGCTTCAACATGTGAATTTGAAATTAGGGTTTTGGCGGGGATGAAGGAGTGAGAGAAGTGGAGATTCAGCCCACAAGCCTGAGTCTCACACGAATTCCAGCTAAGTTCTGTTCTGAGTCAGTTCGTGACTTGATGATGAGAGCAATCCTTTCTCCACTTGCATAAGAAAGGAAAGGGCATCTCTGATAGAAAATAATATCTGGAGCTTTTACAGATGCTTGGCATTAAAAAAAAATACCAAATACCTTCATACCCTGAAGAATAAACCCTGTTCCTTATCTCAGGCATGTTTTCGTGCAGATGAACGTCTACCATTCTCATCTGTAACATATGTCACTCATAAGCACTCTTCTAGACCAGACCTCCAAAAACTTGACTGTGTGTATGAATTACTTGGGAACTTTATTAAGATGAAGATGGTGATTTTGTATGTTTGAAGTGAGCCTGAGATCATGCATTTCCATAACAAGTTCGTAAGGGATGGTCCTCAGACCATCCTGACCAGCTGCAGACCAGCAGGCACACTGAAGTTTAAGAAACCTTGCCTGATAATGTCTAAGACCTCTTCCAACTCTGAAAGTCTGTTATTTTTTCTAATTTGTTTTCCAAGAGTACCTCATTCCATTGACAGACCATTGACAGACAGGAGACCATTGTCTCCTACCTTTTTTCCAAACTGTCATAGGATTTGGACCTATGAGGCCCACACTCAAAACAATCTCATTTCTTTTAGAGCAGTGGTTCTTAACTTTGTGCATTGGAATTAAGTGGGAAGTGAGCCTTGACAAATACTGCTGCCTGGATCCTTCCCTCAGAGATTCTGATTTAATTATTTTAGAACACAGCCTGGAAACTGGTATTAAAAAATATTCCAGAGGATTCTAATGCGTTGTCAAGATTAAGAACAATTGTTTTAGGATAGCACATTTTTCACCCCACTAAAAATGGTACTGGGCCTATTTTTCTTCTTTTTTAAGATTCTATTTATTTATTTGTCAGAGACAGAGAGACTGCACAGGCAGACAGAACGGCAGGCAGAGGCAGAGGGAAAAACAGGCTCCCCACCGAGCAAGAAGCCCGATGTGGGACTCAGTCCTAGGACCCTGAGATTATGACCTGAAGGTGGAAGCTTCACTGACTGAGCCACTCAGGAATCCCAGTGTGTTGGGCCTCTTTTGACCTTTTTTTAACCAAGCTAGTTTCTGTAAAAAGTAATTAAATACTAATAATGGCCCACCTGCAAAATAATTGGGTTTTATCCATTGCTGACAACTGAAGGAATTTTTCTCAGGAATTTTTTAATCACTTGGGGTTGGATAGTTGCTCTTCATAGACTAGGAATGTGATTTCCACTTTTGCCAGACTCCTCTCCACTCTCTATTATCTCTCACACTCAACTTACTTCTTTCATTAACCTGTTTGGAGCCTTTGGGCTCTACACTATCTCTACAACATTAATTAGTAAGATAGTAAGCTAGAAATTAAATATATCCAAGGAGAACATTTAAAATGCACCTCCCCCAGCGATATTTCATATAAAATTTTCACATCACAGAAGTATTTTTTCTAGGATCACTCTAAGATCTCTTCCATCTTTAAGGTTCTGTGGTATGAATCATTTCAGTTTGTACGTGGATCATTTTCTCCACCCACAACAAAATTTAAACAGTTGGAAAGTCAATATCTAAGAGTGGCTGATAAGTTTTACACAATTCAAGATGCTTAATAATTATTATGATATTTTTTGACCCTTGCCGTGTTAATCATTACTACCTATGGGTGAGAAATACCTTGTTTCCTTAAATCTCTGAGATTGCCAGTGTTCGTAACAGTCACTGGATCACAATAAGTAGTTAACACAAGTCTGCTGACTTTAAAAGAGTGAATTAGGATTTAATATGAGTTATTTCGCTTTATTTCTTCAGAGCCATAAACGGAATCCAAATTTTTATTTAAAATAAATGGAGGCAGGTCACCTGGGTGGCTCAGTGGGTTAAGCCTCTGCCTTCGGCTAAGGTCATGATCTCAGGGTCCTTGGATCATGCCCCGAATCAGGCTCTCTGCTCAGTGGGGAACCCGCTTCTCCCTCTCTCTCTGCCTGCCTCTCTATCTACTTGTGATCCCTCTCTCTGTCTAATAAATAAATAAAATCTTGAAAAAATAAAAAATAATAATAAATGGAGACTCTAAATTATGCTGGCTGCTGAAACAAATATAAACATCCAAATTTCAGTGTTTTCGCACAGAGGAAGCTTATTTCTTGACCATTGTGGTGGGCAGAATTGTACAACGGCCCCAGGATTGCTGCCCCACATTGTACACATTCTAGTCCCTGAGACATACTTCTGTGATTAGGTCATGTTACGTGGCAAAGTTGCCTAAGAAAGGGAGATGATCTTGGGGGGGCAGGGAGAATCCGTCCAAATGAGGTAAGCCTCTCAAAGAGAGTGGATTCTGAAGCCAGATATCTGAAGTGTGAGAAGAATTTGGTGCAAAGTAGATTATCTGTTGCTGGACTTGAAGGTGGAGGAAGTCACATGGCATAGAATAAGGGTGTCTTCCCAGAGCTGATAGTGGCTCCCAGATGGGAAGTGGGAACCTTGGTCCTAGAGCTGCAAAGAACAGAATTCGGCTCACAGCCTGCAGAAGTTGAAAGCAGGCCTTGTCCTAGACAAGCCTCCAGATGAGGATGCAGCCTTGTCAGACCAGGGCAGAGAAACAGACACATGAGACCTGGACTGCTGACCTATATATAGCATGTGAGTTAATAAGTGGTTGTTGTTTGAAGCAGCTAAGTTTGTGGCGATTTGTTACATAGCAGTAGCAAACTGATGCAGTCATTTAATAATCTAATACTGGGAATGATGCTTGCCAGATGGCTTTCTCTTGCCTACAGCTCTGCAGTCTGACAAGGGCTGGACTCCTTGAAAGGAGAGAGAGACAGTGGAGAGGACATACACCATCCACTTCTGAAAAGTCCAGTTTGGTTGCAGCAAACATCACTTATACATATATTCTATTGGTGAGAACACGTTACATGGCTGTTTCTCAAAACAAGGCTCCCTAGGCATATAGTCCTAACTGAGAAGCATCCTCCCCCCAAATTAATATTGTGGAAGGGAGCTAAACATTTCTGTCCCCATCAGGTTTCCACATGTTTGAATATGAAGGCAGTTTGGTATCTCATTCCATGTGGAACAAGTAAATGTTATGAAATTATATATTCCAATTTGAGGTACATAGAGAATTGGAGCAACATTTTTATTAGAGAAAAAGATGTGCTTCAATGATGCATTCATTATCAGAGGCCCCATCAGATGTGACAGTGGTCTAAGAAGATCTGGGTCCTTTCCCTGGCCGGAGGGTGTTGGAGCACCATTGCAACATTATCCCCTCTGCCTTCCAGCTGAGCACTTCCAAGGAAAATTTCTCCTTCTTCTCCGAACAGTGAGGAGATGCACTTGCACAAGGCTCAGGCATGGACACCCTGGTGCACAGAGTCATGGCAGTATGGCTTTCCCCTTTTCTGGATCTGCATACTCAATGGTACATGGCATTCTTCTCACTTATGAAGAATGTGGCAGTTCCCATCATCCTCCTATGCTCCAGGCAGCGGTGCCCATGGTCTTTGTGAAAAGGCTGGCTAGGATAAGGAGTGTTTCTCCCTGGATTGGAGTACTAGAGTTCTATATTCATCCATTTCAGAGGTAACTTCTGGCTTAGGGAACCATTAAAGTTTATGAACTAGTCTATAGGGAGTTCATGAAAGATTGAATATAAGTCACTATATGCTACCTGGCATTTTTTTTTCATTTTTCAAGGTAATTTTAGTATCTAGACATTTCAGCTTATGGAAAAAAGAAATGAATTGGTTTTACAAGAAACTTAAGAAATATTCAAGACGGAATATATAATCTACGTGATCACTTTTACTAAGAGATCTTTCTTTATTTGATATCATAAAAGTCTAGACAAGAGAAAGCTATAAGAACTTTAAATGTGTAGTCCGGCAGACATTCTTATGTTCCAAGAAGGATAGGGGGTGGGGTATGATAAAGAAAACCAGGGAGAAGTACTGCTAATAAGACCAAAAAAGGGAAAATGAATTCCAAAAGAAGGCCAGTAAATCTCAGGAGGCCTGACATTGCCCATGAACTGGAATATTCCACATGTCACAGTGACAGTCATGGCTTCACCCCTTCCTCATCAAGAGGCCTCATCTAAATCTGTCCAGGGTTTTGTTTTTGTTTCTTTTGTTTTTGTTTGTTTTTCCAGTGACATATTCCTCCAGCCGTCCTTGTCCCGGGTCTCTACCCTCTGCTTTTTCCCTGTGTCCTCCCTCCTCCTTTCTCCTTTCTTTTTGTCCCTTCCCCCCCATATCCTCTT
This sequence comes from Meles meles, assembly GCF_922984935.1. Classification (NCBI taxonomy): domain Eukaryota; kingdom Metazoa; phylum Chordata; class Mammalia; order Carnivora; family Mustelidae; genus Meles; species Meles meles. The sequence goes on from NC_060067.1 coordinate 71,127,963, forward strand.
TCTTCTTCCCTTTTCTTTCACTCCCTCCTTTCTTCCCCTCTCAGTGTCAGTTACTATTCCAAGTGCTGAAAAGACGTACTACAACAACCTATGAGGTCTATTAGTACCCTATGCTAAAGGTAGCTAACGTAAAGACAAAAGGCAACTGGCATAAAGAGGTTAAATAATTCTCCCACTATGACTCAAGACAGAGTTGGGATGCTTCAGGGGGCTCTGATAATGTCACTCCTCTACTCAAATGTTTTACATGATTTCCTATCAACTACGAATTGCATGAAGTCCCAATTCTATAACATGATAGGTACCAAATGGCCCCAACCTCTCTCCCCAAACATATTTAACTCTTGCCATCTCCCCAAAAGACCCTGTTATGCTGTTATCAGAATACTCTCATTCCCAAACACAAATGACATTTTGCAACTCCATGACACATGCCCATTATACCACACCCTGTTTGTTTTGTTGCCGTGATCTTCCTTGCCTAAAGCTCCTACTCATCCTTCAAAACCAGATGACTACTTCTGTGAAGCCTCTCCTAACATTCACAGTTTGATTTATTCCTTACTCTGAATGCCCACAGAAAAATGCTCACATTTCCATAATGGTATGTATTACTTTGTACCAGATTTATTCATATATTTTTCCCACTCACTAGTCTATGAAGACCCAAAGGGAAGAAATGGGACTTTACTTACTGGCAAACCCAGTGCTTGCCACCTGGTATGTGTTCACTCTAATGAGGAATATAGATTATGCAAGAAAAGGCATCATCAATGTGTAACCCTATATACCACACATCTGTAGCATCGACCTTAAATTTAAAAGTTTTAGGCCTATCCATATAGACTATCTTAAACAAATGTTGCATGTGAAAATCTGACTTTATAAAAATTTAAAATTGGTTTATAAAAGTTTAAAAATACTTGTATTATGTAAAGGGAAGTTCATTCTCTATCTCTATCTCTCTCTCCTTCACACATATACACACATTGGAAATGGCAAACTAGTCCATGGATATCTTCAGATTTTTTCATAGTATACAACTTTGTGTTAAGAATCTCTTTTTTCCTCTGAAACAGTTTATTTGTAAAGAATAAGTGTTCTACTGATAAAAATCAATATAAATTTAATGACCATATTGCCATAATTGTCATTATCATTCTACTCTATTTAGCATTATATCACATTATATCACACCACATTATATCATTATATTTGGTGGTTGACTGTGGGTAATAATTGGAAAGTGAAACTGTGGATAAGGGGGAGAACTAGTCCCTCTCTTTCCCTCTCTCTCACTCTCTTTTTCTCTCTGGTTTCTATTTCAAAATCACACAGAAAATGTTTGTTTTTCTCTATGGGTTTGAACCCGGTGTCCTACACAAACATAAGGATATACATATATAAAGAGAGAGAGAGACAGAGACAGAGAGACAGAGAAACAGAGAGACAGACAGAAAGTGTATAGTGTGTGTGTATGTGAGAGAGATCATATATATGCACACATTTCTATGGTCCTTTGCAGTCCCCTGTTGATAAAAAGATTCCTCGTCCTTTGAGGCCAGCTAATGATTTTCAGGTAATGAGACTGAATGGTACGTCTGAACATCCTGGACCAAAGAACATTAATGCAGCTACCACACTGCACATGCTCTCAGCCAGTGAGCGCTGTCGTGACATCCTGAGTTGAGAGTGTTCTGCAAATTGTGTTGTTTACTCTGTTGGGATCTCTCCTGTCATTTATTTTGTGCTCTGGCGAACAATTCTCAGTCATAATGACTGACAAATTGTGCAAGTGATAGTGCTGGAACTGTCATAAAGACACAAAGAAAGAGCATTAAGCTGGAAGTTAAAATGCAGTGTTTTACCCATGGCTTGAGGCTTTTTCCAAGGAAATGGAAACTGTGCTAAAGATGAGTAGGCCCTAAGGAGCTAGTTCAAGTCTTCTGACATCATGAGCCGTATTATAAGTATCCCTTCCACCTGAGAGAATTGACCAGGTATGGTCAGGTATGTCAGGACTTAAAGGGTTTCAAGAGAATTATGATGGGCGGTGTTGCACCTCCAAAGAGATTTTGTGAAAATGACCCCCTCAACTATTGATCGAACACGTGTGCCTAGGGTTCCTCTCTTCCCAGCCATCCCCTTTCCTCTGCTCTCCATGTAAATAGAGTATGCTTGTCTATGGCCCTGTATTCATTTAATATGTTTATCTAATCCTTACTTCAAATTAAGATAGACTAGATTTAGGTTTTGGGTGTTTCTTGCTTTTACTAGCTTTTTCTTAAGTGAGAAAGATTGTCGTGATTCCTTTTCATTTGAAACATTTTTTTCTTAGAGAAACATCGACTCAGCTGTACATTAGAATCAATATCTGGGGGCAGGAGAGAGCACCAGGAGTTTGAAAGGTCCCCAGGTAGCTCTAATGTACAGCCAGGATTAAGGATCACTGCTCAGTGGAAGATATATGCCTACTTACCATCTAAGGAGTTGATATTTCACTTGGAACAGTTTCAAACATATGAAAAGCTTCCCCAGATGACTGGTTATTTTACATTATTTCCCTCTCCCCCAGTTGAGAATTAGTTTTCAAATGAATTTAGGTAATGGTATCTGACAATTTGGCCCAGAACTCTCAAGTGGGAGAGATAGCCTATAAAGACTGTGGGTTTTGGTGCTCATTTGGAGAATAAATGTTTATTGAGCTTGCATGGAATGACTTTCTCTATAACAACTCTCTCCTTCCCCTTGAATATGGGATGAGGGCTGCTTTTTGAGGAGATTAAAGGTGATTCACCTTAAGCCTAGATGTCTCTGTATTGGGTGAGGAGGGATGGGGTGAGGACCTGGCAGTTCTGTCTACTTAGGAAAATCAGGAAGCTTAGCGACGATAAAAGGGCAGCTTTGCCATGCTGCAGCAGGTGGTACACCCAGGTGCCTTCAGTAATGATTAACTCCAGAGTCCGAATCGATGCCTAGGATGGAAAATGACACCCAGCACCTGTGTGAAGCTTCTGCACTGCTTTCTATTTCAAAGTCACACGGAGAATGTTTGCTCTTCTCTGTAGGTTCGAACCAGTGTCCTACCTGAACATAAGGATCCCCTGCCGGAGGTTGGGGTAAGTGTTTCTTATGTTTCTGAAGGGCACATGCATCCCTTCTAAGTTAATTGTTTGGCTTTCCGCTGACCTTCAGTTGTCTGATCGCTGACAAAGGAAATTGAGTTCAATTAACAGGGCGTGACAACGCAAGGGGCCCTGTCACATATTTGGTGAATTATATGGAAGTCAATCCTTGTCTCTGGGAAATCACCCTCAAATGGATCCATATTTAGTTTCGCTGGCTAGAGACAAGACTAGAAATTGCCCTGCAGGTTGCCGAGAGGCAACGCGGAGCCAGCATTCCTGGACCAACAGAAGGCTAGGGAAATCGCAGACGTGAGCTCTACTGCTTCAGGAAGGAGGCAGAGAACAAACTAGCCACGGGTCTGTGCTGTTTTCTGCTTCCTGCTATACTGTAGCACAGGTCCAAACAGAAGCTGCCGCCAAAGTGCAGTCCGGCGCTGCAAAACCCTGCGAAGGTTTTCCCGCTCCTCTTCACTGCCATATCGAGGCTTTTAGAAACTGGACGAGCAGGAAGAGAACAACATGCTTTTTGCTTAGAAAAGCCTGGAGTAGGTGGTGGCAACTCCTAAGGGGGAGCACAGCAGGCTGAGGCCCTGGGATCTGTACAGAGAGGTTGAAAAAGCCTCGAAAAAAGTTGGGTCTAAAGAGGCCATGGGACTGAGCCAACTGTAAGGCCTATGGGAAATTCCCCACAATCCTACAGGCAGTTGACAACCTTCTTCCAGTTTCCCTGTGCAGCATTGTCTTACGTACCGATCATTTCGTCATTGGCAACAGCCGCCATCTGAACCTGCCCAGGAAGCCCTCCAATACATGCACCAAAGCTTAAGTTGAACTGATGGAGAAGAATGTCGGCCATCTCTGCATTTGATTGTGAAGGAGAAGGAATAGGGCACTTTGTGTTCTCTCGTGCCCGTCAGGACCTTCTCGTTTTTTTCCCTGGGTACAGGTTGAATAATTCTCTAGGCCTCAGTCAGAGGGGACTCTGACTGACTCCTCTGACTCTGAGCTGTTTTCCCGGATGTGATAGAACGAAGAGATTAGCCTCATTTCCTAAATAGTGCATCTCCTGAAATGCTCACCTTCCCTCTCTTGCAACACTACCTTTACATCAACTGGCCGTGTCATGTTACTAATACACCAGTGTCTCTAAACTGACTTTGTTTTTTAAAGATTTATTCATTTATAAGGATACCTGGGTGGCTCAGTCGTTAAGCATCTGCCTTTGGCTCAGGTCATGATCCCATGGTCCCAGGATGTAGTCCCACATCAGGCTCCTTGCTCAGCCAGGAGCCTGCTTCTTTCTCTGCCTGCTCTGCCTGCCACTCCCCCTGCTTGTGCTCTCTCTCTGACAAATAAATAAATAAAATATTTTTTAAAAAAAGATTTATTCATTTATTTGAGAGAGACAGAGAGAATACATGCACACATAAGCGGGAGGATGGGCAAAGGGAGAGAATCTCACTTAGACTCTGGGAGCAGAGCACAGAGTCTGATACGAGGCTCCATCTCATGACCCTGAGATCATGACCTGAGCTGAAATCAAGAATCAGATGCTTGACTGACTGAGCCACCCAAGTGCCATGAATAAATTTTTAATAAAAGTCAAAGTAGTACCCATGGTAACATAGCCCATATTGAGTTTTATTTTTTTTAGCTTTAATACTGAACACAGATTGTATTTAATGCAATTTTGTACTTGAAAATTTTATAATATTGAGTCAATTGAAAATAGCTTAAAAGTAATTACTGAAAAAAAAATGCCAGTGTTCTTAATGATAGGACAATTTGAGACATCTAAACATACCACTTTCTCAACTATATTCCAATTGGGACTGATTAAGAGATCCCCAGGAGTCAGAGGTCTGTAAACGATAGCCTGGGGGCCAAATTCACCAACTGTCTGTTCTGAATGTGTTCATTTATGCATTTATGCTGTTTTCCCACTATCATGGCAGAGACTTGAGCTAAAATCAAGAGTCAGACACTCAACCAAGTGAGCCATCCAGCACCCTTAAATTGGCTTCTTCTGAAGCATTGTGAGAAGGTTGCTAGCTCCAAGCACTGGAGGTTCTCTGAACTGATACCATGGTGCATTTGGTATATTGTTTTTGACAAAGATTCAGCCTGGGTCAAAAGAAAATTCTCAGTTGACATCTTGTGACATGTCTGTTGAATCAGTTAGGAATGCATTCAGAACCAAGTCGCCTGACAAACAGTGGCTTAGAAGTAACAGACTCATTTTTCTCATGTTAGAAAAAGATCTGCGGTTATGGTCCAAGGCCATAGCTACTCAAAAAATGACTCTGAGCAACCAGGTTCTATCTACCTTCCAGCTCCTCCTTTGTTAGAGTATTGTCCAGTCAAAACATTGAACCTTCAGAAGTCACAGTCCAGGTGGGCAAAACACTGAAGGACGAAAGGCAGCTGATCTTTTTCCTTCAATTCTGGGAATCAGTCACTTTTGGGGAAATTTCAGTTGGTATATTGCTGTGTACCTATCACTAAGAAGACAGGAGTGCCCAAGCAGAAGAGAATCTGGGTCAGTTCCCATTGGAACAAAATCAATGTAATGATTTTAGTAATGAAAAGTGAGCCAAATAGGTATTAGATATTGGTAATGTCTGCACACTCCTCCTACATGTTAAGGTCTGTAAGAGCAAAGAGCTTATTTATTTATTTATTTATTTTTAAATGATTTTTTTGTTGTTGTTGTTTTGTTTTTTTGACAGAGATCACAAATAGGCAGAGAGGCAGGCGGAGGTGAGGGGGGAAGCAGGCTCCCCACTGAGCTGAGAGCCTGATGCGGGGTTTGATCCCAGGACCCTGAGATCATGACCTGAGCCAAAGGCAGAGGCTTTAACCCACTGAGCCACCCAGGCACCCCTTATTTCGTTCACTCTAATAACCCTAGCTTTGTGTATGGAAACTAGTAAATTAGGATATATGTATTCAATGAGTTAGAAAGCATACCATTATTTTGGTTTGCCAACCATCTTAAGTTTTTAGAACCACCAAAATGAAAGGGGGCATCTAAAAAAAAATTACAGTGGTATATAAATCTTAATAATATGTAAAAATCTAGTATGCTTTTTGACACATCAGAACTTGATAAAATGGCAATTATATAGACCTAAGTCTCAAGTGTAGTAAGAACGAGCCTAAATAACAAGGCCACAGGCCCTGGCATTCTAATACCCTCAGAGTACATAATATTGTGGATAGAGAAGAATCGCCACATCTTAAGCACCTATCATGCAGCCCTGGTTAGTTTATATCTCATCACTTAATCCTCAAAATATTTCTTTGGTCTGAGAGTTTTAGCTTTTGCCCAGACTTGGCTCTGCCGTTACAACCTGCTAAGAACTCTAGCTCTTGACTACTCTGATTTAAAAAATGAGCTAAAACCTTTTATTATAAATAGTTCAAATATGTTCTATACATTTCTTTGCAATGCATTTTTAAGCAACATTGATTGGATACACCCAGACCTTTTGTTGATGTCTTAGGGAAGGAGATACCAATATGTGCTAAGACCTTTTGAGGTATATTCCTAGTAAAGATGTAATTTTTAAATATACAACTTTACCCTAAAATGCTTTTTAATGTTTTCTTTGGACCGTTTGTCCACTTTTAATAGATTTCCTCCCAAGTCTCTTTTTTGTACTTCTGATTTTTTTTTTTTTTTTTTTTTTTTTTGGTGTGAGTAGTTCATGTATCTTCTTTCCCTGCCTATTTGATGGGAAACAGTGGAACCATATCTGTTAGGGTTGTCACTGAAGAAAAAGTACATGGGCTATGAAAAAAGGACTATACTGTGAATTACATGTAGGGCATGTTGTATATGAGCCTCATGCTATCAACTCCCGCTTTCCAAGGCCTTTCAGACTTGTACCACAGTTCTTGTAGATTGTTTTATAAGAATAGGTCAAAGTATTATTGATATATTCATTTAACCTCCAAGCCAGCATTTTTCCATGGAAATATTGTGTGTGCTACAAATGTGTGCCACATATATAATTTCAAAATTTCTAGAAGCCCGTGCTTTCAAAAAATTAAAAAAGGAACAGGCAAGATGAATTTTAGTATTTTGTTGAACCCAACATACACAAAATGTAATCATTTCAAAATGTAATCAATACAAGAAATTAGCAATGCTCAATTTCACACTCTTTTTAAATACCATGTTGTATAAATGTGATGTATGTTTTATGGCTACATATGCACATCTCAGTTCAGAGTAGCCACAAGCCTCGTGCTTGAACCAATGGTTCGCCATTGGATCGTACAGTTCTACACAGTACTTGGTAAAACTTGGGAGTCTCTTGGAAATTGTGGTATACAGGAACCCTCTATTTTGATTAGAGGCTTTGCGAGATGAACATAGGTGACAGAGGGTAGGCCAGCTCACAGCAAGGTGTGCAGAGCTGTACATCTTCTGGCTCCTTATATAGTACAGATCAACCAGGGACCCCTGAGGGCCTGCTTCAGAGACCTGTGCAACCCCAGAAGCAATCTGAATACTTGTGACTTGCTCAGAGTCCCTGCAAGGGCTGGTAGGATAAACTGCTTATTTGTACACTCCCTATAGAGAGGAACTGGGATTGAAGCAGATGCCCCAACTTTTTTTTTTCCCCCTGTTTGCTATCACTCTCCAGCCAGGTGAGGGACTGAAGTTATGCAGGAAGCAATTCAATGATCATCTGCTCTGGGCGCTTGCAACCAGAATGATCATCATGAGTGTCGCTCTCTCCTGAGCAGGTAAAAAAGGCCAGAGACCCATGTTGAGCAGGCAGAGAGCCTGGCAGAAGGAGAGAGAATTGCCACCTGTCCTGGAAATAAAGCCCAGTGTAATGGGGATAAAAGAATGCTAGACTAAAAAGCAGGAAACCTGGATTCCAACTTGGCATCTGCATATTAACTAGTTCTGGGACCATGTGTAAGCCAGTTAACTCCTTTAACTTCCTGCTCTTCCCAACAATATACCAAGAGATTTGCCTGGCTTACTTTGCTTCTTATAACAGTAATGATGTGAAAGATAGAGTTATCACACGCAACTTTTTCCTGCAGCGGTTATGACGGGGAATGGTGAAGTAACTCGTTCAAGACCACAGATTTGCAAGCGAGAAGATAGAGAAATAAGGCCTGACTATACCCATTAGTGGATAGCCTGTTTGGGGGCTGGGAGAAGTGATTTAAATGCCCATATTTCCATTTTTTGACAGAATAACATTTAACATGACACTCCAGACCTCTGAGCTCCAACTCCAGTGAGACTTTAATTTTTTTGTTTCTTTCACATTTTTCCACTGATACTAGACCTCCCAGTTTAAAACATTTAAGATGAGTGTTTAGAAACAGCACTGAAGACAAGATGGAAAAGCTTGTTCCTTGAGTTATATTTGAGACTTAATTTTTTTTAAAGATGTCTCTGATATTCCATGGTTATGATTACAGTGACAGCAAAGATAAAATAGCTTTATATTCAGTTACTCTCTTATATTAACCTTAGTGTGCTCTTTTCCCTCCATGGGAATTTAGGTTTCAGAAACAGAGAAGACTGTTTCCTTCTAATTCATTCTTTCACAGGAGTCCAGTAGATATCCGTATAAATGAATGATGTGTTTTATTTATGTTGACATCAAGCAAATACAAAAAACACCTACCGGGGCACCTGGGTGGCTCAGTGGGTTAAAGCCAATGCCTTTGGCTCAGGTCGTGATCTCAGGGTCCTGGGATCGAGCCCCACATTGGGCTCTCTGCACAGCAGGGAGCCTGCTTCCCTCTCTCTCTCTCTCTGCCTACTTCTCTGCCTAGCTGTGATCTCTCTCTTTAAAAAAAAACAAAAACAAAAACAAAAACACCTACTAGAAAGTAAATATAGAGGCAAAGCAATTGTTAGGGTTTCACGTCCCACTGTCTTCAGGGATTTCATTAATGTCCTTTATGCCACACGTAGTCACCATGTACAGTTATTTGTAGAATAAAAAAGATAATATTTATACCTAAATAACACCTCCTTGGGTTTGACAGGTTTTCATAACACAGTGCTATAATGTCATTACCTAAATTAGTTTCTAACACATTGTATGATTTCTGTAAAATCTCTTGCTATCTTTTAAGATGAAGCCTGTGGCTGCCAGTTACGATAGAAAAGTTAGACCCATGGGCATTGTCCTTGGTCCCCTGCAAACACGTACAATGAGGCAATAGGCATACGAGGCAGCCGTTCTGTTCTGGGCACTGGGCATGGCTCAGAGATGGACCAGCCAGAGTCCTGCTTCCATAGCAGCCCCTGAGCTGGTGGACAGAGGAGATATTCAGCGGCTGTGGTCACAACTCTACGGGCAGCTGTGCCTCATGGGGTTTATGTAGCTCATGTCTGAAAATAGCCACTCCACCTGTCTCTCATTGCTACATTCCACTCTGGAGCATTTGTCACTGTTATTGATGAAAAGACCTCAGTAACATTCATGACATGTATGGTCTGTTTTATTCACTCCAAAACCATCCATACCTTCAACATTTCAATAGGCAGAGAGAAAATCATTGGAAATTTTGAGGCATCATGAAATCTCTCATCAGTTAAAGAGTTTTCTTTGAGAATAGACTGAGGAGTAGGGATTTAAAAACTCTGATAATCAGGGAAAGAGGAAGTGGGATAGACATGCTTAACTACCACATGCTACAATGAAATTCACTACAATATACAATCCGCACGTTAAAATTGTTTTCCTTTCCTACATTTCAGCGAATTATAGTACTTTGTAAATACCTGCGGAAAGAACATTCTGATATCTATATCTAAAAGAGTGACTAACTTGAAAGCTAGTTTTTATGCCAGTCGTTCACTCATTCACTGTCAGCAAAAATGTATCACATGCCTACTGTGCACTAGGCACAGTGAGAAAACAATAACATATAATGTTTTGTGAGAAAACAAAACAAGCCTCTTTGTGGAGCTTCAAATCTTGATTATTTTCAAAGGCGTTACAAAATAAGCAAAGAAAAAAATATATATATTATATATATGTATATGTATAAAAAATAATATGTCGTATGGTGATAAGTGCCAATAGAGAAAATCCAACAGGATAAGAAATAAGGAATGGGGAAGGGGTGCTCATAAAGGATGGTGTAGTAGTTATCGCTCATGAGGTGACATTAATGCTTCTCTTCAGCTAGATCTCTCCCAGGTTTTACTCTACCATTTGCTGAAAAGTTACTCTAAATCCCTTCATGCTTCGCTCATATAGCACTTGGACTTCTTCTTCTGGCTTGACTTACTCTCATCACTCATTGACGTATCATCAGAGCCTTGCCACAAATAGTATTTTCACCTGACATCCTTCTCCTAATAATTTAGTCTCATGCTCTTCTGGCTTCAGCGAGTTGATGTCTAAGCCAGCTCTGTGAGTTTCAAGTTAGTTCATTGGGTTTATTCTTGCTAATGTGTAGGCATCACCATTTTAGAACTGAGTTGTATTTCCAGTGTTTGTCTTTAATTGAAACAGTTCTAAATTTTAAAAAAGGAGAAAAAAATTTGACCTGAAGCAGGTCTTTCTTTTGCTTAATGATCACTAAGTGTGGATGCAGCCTATTGTGTATGAAATAACCTCACACTTTTGGCTGAGAAGACCCAGTTGTGCTCAGACACCTTAAGTCCAGGCTCTCATTCTAGGGCAGCCCTGCAACAGATCTATGAAGAGAGAATGCACTGGAAAATACAGTGGGTTGACTTCTGGTAAAGTATTACAGTATGTAAGGCAGCAATGGCCTAGATGATATGGGTTTGATATTTTCATGTTTACTTCTTGACCTTGAGGGGAGAACGAGAAATACTATTTATGATAGCCCACAATATTGTGACTTTAAATCAGAAGTAGCCCAGAATATTAAAAAGAGATGAAAGATTTGTATCCTGGAAAAGAAAAACCAATTTGGAGTTTTATTCTTTACATTATGAGTCAAAAAGTGTAGAAAGGAGATATTTGTAGATAGTCAACAGCCAGTATGATAGGTTAAAAAAGCAATTTTAGAAAATGTAACAGAGTAAGTACCTTTCTGTTTTGTGTATTGGAATGAAATTGTCCCATGCTAGTATAGAAATAACAAAGGAAACAAATGCTTTTAAACATTGCTGTGATGGGGGAGAAATACAGCATTTCTATTTATAACTTGTACAGAGTCCCACATAAAAATAGCTCCAACTAACAGATTTGCTCATATCTGGAATACAAAGTTGTCGCTGCCAGTGACTTGAGGAATTCTAATAAGAACGACGACGGCATTGGTAAATATTGAAAGTTTATCATCTTTTCTTCTATCCAGTTTTCATAGGGGAAGAAAATTCGCAGAAAAGTCCTGGCTTTGGTGTTACACATTTTGTTCTTTTCTAGGCTCCTGATCTCTTTGTTTTTAATGAAAAAGTCACCGTTTGCACCCCTGGACTTCACCGCACGAGAAGGCTCAATTATTGTGTCTCAGTCAGTTACAATTGTATCTCTGCAAGTGAAATATTTGTCAGGCTCATGCAGTCAACATTGAGTTCTTCTAATTTTGTGTGATTGGTGTGACAGCAAAGATACTAAGGACTTCTGAAGTTAATGGACACCATTCTGTCTTATTTTCAGCGAAGCTTCCTGGGCTATGCCAGTTTTGAAGTGGGGGAGCTTCTGAAGTCAAAGGAGCAGCTGCTAGCCCTGAGCCTGAGGTGGGTCTCTCTGTCTGCAGAAATGCTATAAAGTGAAGAGCTGATGACATTTACTGAAGGATGGCTGGGCTCGAAAGCCCCAATTCCTACAGATGTTTAGAGGTCAGCTCTCAAATGGCTCACGTTCTCCACAGCAGCAAGTTACAGTGAAACAGCAACGGTTCAGGTTCACACTGAAGTTCATGTTTCCCGTTGTCAAAGGTTATCAGTCCGTATGGGGGTGGGGGGAATGACATGATCATTAAACTGATGAAATTCTTTGATAGTAAGAATAGAAACAATGAGCAAGTTATTGAATAATTTTTCTGTTACTTATTGAAATGTGACTTTTTAAGTCAAGTAAGCTTCTGGGTTTGAACTATGTTTGTTAGTGGCAACATTGCAAGTTTATGATAATGGGGGGGATATTGATTATTCTCTTTCTTTTAAGCTTGTTTTGTTGCCATCCTATTAAATATAAAACATACGTTAAACAGACTCATACTGAAGCAAGCAGTAGAGCAGAAGTAATTTTGAATATGAGTACTATTTGTTTTGATAGAGAAGACCAGACAACAATCTTTAGGAAGTTACATAGTATTTTTTAATTTTTATTAACATACAATGTATTATTTGCCCTAGGGGTACAGGTCTGTGAATCATCAGGCTTACACATTTCACAGCACTCACCATAGCGGATACCTTCCCCAATGACCAAAACCCAGTCGCCCCATCCCTCCTCCCCACCACCCTCCAGCAACCCTCAGTTTGGTTTGTGAGATTAAGGGTCCCTTATGGTTTGTCTCCGTCCCTATCTTTTAAAGCTAGAAGAGTGTTAAATAGAATAAACTTTTTTTTTAACTTCATTATACATTCTCAACAATAGTATGCTGTTTTCTAAGTATATAATAACTCCTATAATTATGTACACATAATATATACCTTGCAATATTTATATAGTATAAACAAATGTAAGAATTGTATAGGACAGTCCTTGTAAATCTCAAGATGTTCTTCTTTTGATGAAACACACAGACCACTCCCAGGGAAGAGACAGTGTCTTAAATGTGCTTGCCCTCTGTGTTGCCCTGGCAAGGACCCACTTGTAACCAATTTATTTCAGTAAAAATGCTGTGGCTTATACTGGAATCTATACCGAGGTCTGTCTCCTTTTCCTATTTTTTCCTGATCCTTATATTTTTGCATTTTTTACTTAAGGGAGTATAAAGTAATTTAAAGTAGCTCATATTCATACAGAAAAGTAAGTGTTAATGGGTTCTAACAAAGCCATTATCTTCTTTCTCTGCTATGTCTCTTAAACATCTGTTATTTTGTTGTTCTTGTTGTTCTTGTTAAATTTTATTTGGGAAGACATTTTAAAATCTTCACAGTTTTGTGGCGTTGTTCCCCCATGAAATTTTGCTGTGGTGATGTTCAGCTTGAAGTTTGTGTGGATCAGCTGAAAAGTCTAGCTAGCAATGTCGCTGATATTCTAGAAATATATGTTAGCGTCCTAGCGTGGTGGGGAGACCTGACCAGAGTGCCCCTGGATTCACGACATGTGATGTCAGGCATTAAGTTAATTCAGGACTACTAGCAGGACCCGTGTTTTCTAGATGGGATGCATAGCCCCCCCTTCCTCCTCTTGCTGACTCACATTTGATTGGTAGAATCACATATGATTCTACCATAACTGCCATTGACATCAGCACAACACTGCACCTTTAGATACTACCTTTGAAACAGAAATCAGGGAACCAACGAATTCTTAGTGAAATGAAGGTTAACAAACACAGAAAACCTTAAGGTGGTAGAACAGGAAGAGAAGGGTCAAGTTTAGAGTACTACTCCTGTAAGCAAACAAGGAATAGAATCAATACATATTTCCACTTTTGATCTTAACACCTTTGCCTAATCCTCATTTGATTTTGATTATATGAAAGGAAAACAAGTCTAACTACAAAGAATTGAGTTTTCTAGAAAAAAAAATTTTTTTTAAACTAATTTTGAAATGGCTGGATTGTTATGCTCTCCCTCCCTTTTCACGCTTTGCCAAATTTGTGAATTTCTCTCTCCACGAATAGACACTTTATAGACTTATCATAGCCTTTTGATTTCAGACACTTCATGTTTTTTACTTCAGATGTAATTCATCTTCTCTCCCCCGGCTCGTGAGTCTCCGAGGTACTCTGCTGGAAGAACATTAGGTTAGGGATAAGAAGTTTTTTTGGTTTTTTTTTTTTTTGGTTGTTTCTTTTGTTTTGTTTTAATATTGCTTTGTACTGATGATATCTGCATTTTGTTCCTTTAGATTCCAGTCATTATTTTTTAAAAGGTTTATTTATTTATTTCAGAGAGAGAGAGAGAAAGTGGTGGTGGACAGAGTGGGAGGGATGTGAGGAAGAGATCTCAAGCAGACTCCCCACTGGGCACAGAGTCCCACTCTTGAGCCTGAGATCATGACCTGGGCCCAAATCAAAAGTCTGATGCTTAAGCCACCCAGGTGCCCCTTCCAGTCATTATTTTTAAAGCTGTAGCATTCTCAGATTCCTATGAAACAAATTCACAGAGAGAATACACACTTGTACAAACATTCTCTGATAGTGAGCTTCCCCCAGATCTATGTAGTTTTGTGTTCACCATCCCTTTGAGTTGTTTCTTCTCAGATAATTCCAGTCCCAAAGCACTCAAACAACTCCACAGAGCACCATTGTTTAATGGGGCTACTATGCCATTTGTGCTTTGAACTTTTTAACAGAATTTGGGATTGAATTCTTTTTTTCCCAGAGAAGATTGAAAAGAGTAAGAAGTGTGTGTCTTATTTATAGATTTAGGCTCAAATTTCATGAAATATCATATAGTCCATTTTTTTTGAGTTATTGAACAAAATTTACTTGCATGTATTAGAGAAAATTCCTCCACTATGCAAAGTGGTGCCTACTCATAGACGTCATCTTCCTTTAAATATGTAGTTACTAAATTACTGTCTGAGTGTTCTAGCATCACAACTGGACATGATATTAGTACTAACCCTTTTACTGTTGTATTGCATTTACTTTGTTTTGCTAGCCTACCTTTGGTGTTCCTGTCTCCTCTGACTTCTTGTAGATCTGAATTTTATTTTCTGTTCTTATTCTTGAATTCATTGCCACATCTCCCTGACTTTCCTACTGCAATGTAAACAAGCTAAGGTCCTTGTATAGAGGATTACAAATGAAGGCCTGAGAGACACTAGATAATCTTATAATAATAGTAATAATAAGAAAAAGAAGAAGGAGAGGAGGAAGTTTCTACATGTTTTATGCTCAGATAAGCATCTTAGAGATATTGCCTCATCGACCCTTATTCTTAATGCCATTTTATAAATGAAGAAGGTGAGATGTAAAAAGCAGTGAAGTGATCTGCACAAAGTCACAGTGTCCGTAAATGGGAAAGCCAAGGTACAGAGCCCCACATTTCCAACTGCAAAGCCTGTGCTTTAGTGACCCACTTCTTGTGTGTTTTGACAAAGGAGAGAACTGAGAACTTGTGAAAATGTATCACACATTATGCGACTGAGGTAATGGAGAAACAAAGCAAGGACTCAGGAGCAAAACCGCCCGTTCACGATTTCTTCCACTTCGGTTTCACCACAGTGCCTCGTCTTACAGTGAGTGAAGACATAATGAGTGTCAACATGCCATGAAGAACTCAGACAGATGAGCAGTAATGGCAGAAAGTGGGAGCCAGCCTGCTTGGTGGAGGGAGAGGCTGTGGGAAACCTGTGGAATCTGCTCTCACCCTAGAAGCTCGGCATCCTCAGGTCCCAAGCCTGGGCTGCTGTCTGAGCACCTGACAGTCATTTGCCCTGCTAACCTTATCTGGATGTCTTAGGGCCATGCAAGCAGAAATTTGAAACATCATAGTCCTGTTTCATTATTTAATAAGAGAATGGCAAGATTAGCTCTGACTCCTGGAATGGTGCTAGCAGTTGGGAAAAATAACGTCGCTCTTAAAGTATTCAAACAACCACCAAGGCAGAGATAAAGGGGGGGAAGGGTGAAACTTCTTTTTTAGGAAATCCTTCTCAGAAGGAGTGAGACAGATGGATGTGTTTTGACCTTGTCTCTGTTGCATATGAGCTTCGTTGCCTATCTCCTCGCAGTTTAGGCGACATTCAGTGCTCATTCATTCAACAAGCACTTATGAAGAGCTTGCCATAGTCTAACTACAGGATTAGGTAATCTTTTGCAGTTGGTGTTACTAATAACACGAATAATGAAAAAATCATATTGTTTATTGAGCATCTACTAGCGTGCAAACAAAGTACGAAGTGCTCTTCACGCATGATCTTGAATCTATGCCGCATTATCATCCCTGTGTTACAGCAACTTTCTATGATCCCGCAGCTGGTGAGTGTACAAGTAAAATTAGAATCCAATTTGGTCTGCCTCTGGAGCTTGTTCTGTTTTATTTTCCTGCCTCCTAAGAAGCTAATAGAATCTTTGTTTCCTTCTCTGTTTTATATTCTGTCCTTTGGAGAGTTTCAGGGGCCTCATTTCTTTTTTCTTAATGCTTTTTCTTAAAATTCAATTTCATATGCCCATGACATAGTAGAGGTTCAATAATTACTTGCTGGAATTTTGATTCATGAGGACAACTTCCTTATATTTGTATGGATGCTTGAACGTAAGCCAAGTACCATATATTTCTGAATGGCATCCACCTAAATTAATGCATATAAGGCAGCCGGAGCATTAGAATATATCGGAGACAAGTAACTTTGAGAGTAACAGTGAGGGATAGATTGTAACATGATTGAAAAGATGTAAACCTTGTTTAGAATTTACTATTTCAGGGCAGGCTACTTTACCTTGTGGCAGAAACTTCCAATAGAGCACTTACCTAGTGTTCTATTATTTCTTCTGTAATCTTTTGCAAGTAACCCTCCAAGTTAAGCAAACATTTATGTAACTTTATCAGAATGGATGTGGCAAAATATTCTTGAATTTATTCATAAAAAGAAAATTTGTTTTCATTTATTACTTCTGCCACATTTACAGTCACGCTGTCATGTAACATAAAACATAAACTTCCATGATCCTAAATAGACATATGGTGTAATGTTTTATAATACCCAGATGTGTCGGAGAGACTATGAAAGAAATAAACAATACACGCCTACCGTTTGTTTTTAAATTTCCCCTGTTTTATGTAGCATTTATATGTGTACATATTTATGCATACATAAATATGTCATAGATTGTGTGGATGGGTATATGTTTGTGCATCTGCATTATTTTGGCATTATTTTGCTCTTTCACAATCTATGAATACTTATTTTCCACTGTTGTCAAATGTATGTGCTTAGAGAAGGTAAGGTCGAAATCATGAAGTGTTTAGATTTTTAGTTTTTGGTGGTTTGTTTAATTTAACCCTCTTAAACACAAACACGCACACACACAGAGATACACATTTCAATTTTGTTTCTATAAGTAAGAAAACGATTTTTGGGGGCTCCTGGGTGGCTCAGTAGGTTAAAGCCTCTGCCTTCTGCTTGGGTCATGATCCCAGGGTCCTGGGATCGAGCCCCACATCGGGCTCTCTGCTCAGTGGGGAGCCTGCTTCTCTCTCTCTCTCTCTGCCTGCCTCTCTGCCTACTTGTGATCTCTGTCTGTCAAATAAATAAATAAAATCTTTAAAAAAAAAAAAAGAAAAGAAAACGATTTTTTAAAAAACCACATATTTTTAACTGAATCTTCCAAAACCACTTTTTTAGCTTGAGAGCTGGAAGTAATGATAAGGAGGGATTCCTTGGGCTATGACATGCAGTTTTCTACATAAGCATACTCAAGAGTGATAAAAAGATGAAATTGTCATGAATGTCTCACAGGTTGGGAGCATATGCATGTTCTTTAGCCCACGGGGCAATGGATCAGAATAAGTTTGTTACTGAAATGCAAGACTATATCTGAACCCCCACAGTCCTTGTTGATGAACAGGGGCCATAGATAGAAGAGTTTTCAAGGATAAATTTCTTTTTCATTTCAATTGGAATTAAATTTTCATAGTTTTCATTTCCTATCACTCCTCTTTTCCTGTATGCAAGTAATAATTATGCAAGTCTTCTTAATTTAAGCATTAAAGTCTTTAAAATTCTATGTATGATGAATACCTCTTTAACAACATCTTTTCTTATCAATATTTATTTGAACTTCAGAAGAATTTACAGTCAAATATTTTAATAGTCGTGTATATTTTGAATATATCTCATTCTCGTTTAAAAGTCTTGCAATTAGCTTTTTTAGGTATCAGAAAGTAAGATTACAGCAGAAAGTTCTTGATGGTTCCACAACACTAATCCTTATGTATGTCTAAAACATTTTCTATGTTAAATAAGAGCAATAGACTTTGGCAGCTGAAAAAAAAAAACCCTTCATTGAGAGGGAATAGCACATCCGTGATTATTATAAAACGGAATAGTATTATACTTTATTGAATGCACCAATGGAAAAGTCAGAAGATGAACATGGCATGCAAAAGCTACTTCATTGACGCTTTTGCATAGAACTTACCAAAAATGCACGTTATAAACCCTAAAAGCAATGCATCAGAACTCTGCATTTTTTTTCTTTGCGAGTGATCAAGCAGGAAAACATGCCAGTCAGTAGCAAGTGCACTCGCGCTTGATCCAGATGCACCTGTAAGGGGAGAGAAAGTCTTGTGTCTGCGGAATGTTTCCTTCACGGTTTTTGGCATGACCCAAGTAGAGGTAACAGAAACTGTCTCCAATTCTGACAGACTCTGACCTTGTACATGTGCAGGAACAGGTATTTAAGCTTTATGATGGATTAAGTATGTCACTTGTCTCATCTTATCCAATCTTCTAATAACCTTGCCTGGAAGGGGATACATTCCTGCTTTACAAAAAGAAGTGAGCTGAGGAACACGGTTTGACTTTCTTTAGATCACACAGCTGGGACGGGATGGAAAATGGGAGATCAAGAGAGAAGTGTCCTTGGTATCAAGGATCTCCTGGAGAATATATATTTTGTTTAGAATCTTAATTAAATAATTTTTGAGAACAGAAGAGATCTGGCCACTACGGCTTGTCTTTAGACAACTTTAGCGACAGAGAGTGCAAAATCAGGAGGCCACGCATCTTTCCCATTTTCAGACAGGTGAGTGTCAGAAAAGTGTTCCTTTCTTATCTTAAATCCGATGTCCTTGGCATGGCCCCCGCTCTCCTTCGTGGAGTTTAGGAGAACAAGCTTCATGCCTTTTTGCTCTGATCACATTTGAAAGCAGCTCTTGTCCTTCTTTAAATCTTTTCTCCTTTTTTTCTGAGGAAGGCGTGCGATGTGGTAGAAAGAACAGCAGGCTTTTATGCCAGACTTGAGTTCAAGTCCCAGCTTTGCCACCAGCTGTGTCTCCCGAGGCATGTTACCTGCTCTCTGTAACATCTGTTAGCAGAAATAGTCATCACCTCCCTTCGAGGGTAATTCTGAGCAATTAATAAATGTAGTAAAGTCCTGCGCACTGTCTTGCATTAGAGAAAAGCACTCTGTCAGTACTGTTTTCCTTGCTGCTTGAATTAAACTAATTCCCTCAACCATAACTCAGTGTTTGCTTCATTTGCTTGTTTAGTTTGTTGATGTTCTTTCTTTCATTTCTTTTAAAGATTTATTTGTTATTTGAGAGAGAGAGAGAGCAAAAGGGGGAGGGGAGAGGACAGAGGGAGAGACTCTCCAGCAGACTCTCCATTGAATGTGGAGACCCATGCAGGGCTCGATCCTGTGACTCCTGAGATCATGACCTGAGACAAAACCAGGAGTCAGACGCTCAACTGACTGAGCCACCCAGGCACCCCTGAGTTGATTTCTTAAAATGTAACATCCACAATTCTCTAAAATGGTCAGTGGCAAGGGGGTCAATTTCACTTTTGATCTGAAAATATTTTTATTATCTGAGAAATAGATACCCGAAACCTAAACTCTGGCTTTAATCCCGCTAATATCAGATATAGCTTTCTATCAGATGGCAGATACCAGCAAGAGGCATATGGAGAACAGTTTGGTGAAAACAGAAACAAAGTTGGCCAAAAATTTAATTTTTTTTTTTTTTTTACTTAAAGCTTTAACAATATAGCATTGACTTCAGGACAGAAATTCATAAATGTAACACAGTGTCAATGGTTGTTAGAGCTTACCGATGCATTTTATTGCTGAATATATCATAAACTTCTACAGAAGTAAACTCGAGTGACATTTCTCAGGACCAGACTGTGAGAATAAAGGGAGATACCAAACACAGAAGTAGAGGCATTTGCTTCTCCTAGTCATTATGCATCAATGTCCTTTGGAGACAAATCATCAAATGGCTTTAACATGAGCCACTTTCTAATTATTGTTAAAATTATATCAATTTAGTATAAAATCAGAATATGCAAAGTGTACAAATGTCATGAGATCAGAACAGTGGAGAAATGGAAAGAGCATGTGATTAAGAGACATATTTGAATACACACATGCCCGAAACTTGCTCTTCTCTTGCTTAGAAGGGTGGAGTACTCTGACCTCAGTGAGCTCATCTGTGGAATGGGAACAACAGTAGTTCCCATCTCAACAGGATTCTGGTGAGGCTCACAAGACTTACTAATGTGAGATGTTTACAGTGGTACCTGACACAAAGTAAGCACTCAATAAATGTGACCTATAATATTTATCTATTTTTTATTGATTAGCTAGCCTAGCGTCAGGTTTTATTGTGTTTTGTTTTCGCAGATGATGCTCAGACATACTGTACAGAGCCTATCAAACAGTACCTGATGCAAAGCAGGTGCAAATCATGCTCATCACCTATTATTAAAATTACCATTATTATTTGGCATTTCATTCAACTAGACTGTCTTTCATTTATAATTTAAATGGCACTGCAGTTCTATATTCTGCATTTTTCTTTATGTTCCTAATCCATTTTCATGAGACTGTAGGTATGACCATGGAAACCAATTAGCACTTTCTTAGTTTGCATTATTCAAAAGATGTCATATTCATCAGATTGCAAATTAGAGTTTTCAGTCACCGAAGGGACAGCACATACTTAGAGCACACTTTAATAGCTTCTCCGTTTGTATAGAAAAGCCTGAAATCGTTCCTCTTTTAAAATGCAAATCACATGAAGTTAATATCTGTACACAAAGACCTACCTTCTTAAGAAGTTTGAGAGCTAATTTAGCTTTGAAGATAATTTGCAGGAATGTCTAGGCCTGGAAGGAATTATATTTGACCTGAAAATTTGGTATTGGATTTGCCCATATTTACCAAAGTCACTTTCTTCATTATCACCCTACATTTCTATTGCTCTGGACACATTTTATCAGCTTTTTCTAAACATTGTTTTGTTTTGTTTTGTTTTCTAACACCAGTATCCCTTCAGTTATTCGTATATGTTCCTTTTTAAAAAAAAAATGTTATTGTATTATGTTAGTCACCATACAATACTTCATTAGTTTTTGATGTAGTGTTCCAAGATTCATTGTTTACTTATAACATCCAGTGCTCCATAGAATCCATGCCCTCCTTAATACCCATCTCTGGGCTAACCCATCCCCCTCTTTGCCTCTAAAACCCTCCATTTGTTTCCCGGAGTCCATAGTCTCTCCTGGTTCATCTCCCCCTCTGATTCCCCCGCTTCACTTTTCCTTTCCTTCTCCTAATGTCTTCCATGTTATTCCTTATTCTCCACAAGTAAGTGAAACCATATAATTGACTTTCTCTGCTTGACTTATTTCACTCAGCATAATCCCCTCCGGTCCTATCCCTGGGATGCAAAAGTTAGGTATTCAACCTTTTTGATGGCTGAGTAATAGCCATTCGTCTATGTCCTTTTGAATGAAGGAGTTTTATGTCAAATAAGTTTGAAAATCCTCTACTAAAAAAATGAAGAAGGTCACTTTCCTGGAGGACTTATCAGTGCCTTCATTAGTCCTCAAGGCCCTGTGACGCTCTCTGGAGAGAGACATTGCTCACAGCTTTCCCGAACTAATCTGAACACAAGGAGCTTCCTTCATGGAACACCTATTAACAGCTTATCAGCTGCTGCATTCCAAGAAACACAGCTGCATAATTTAGCAAGTGCTGATTTCGAACGAGAACAACCAGGTGTTTTCCAGAGAAATATATGAGTCTACATGTGTTATCCACCATTTCCCCCATGGTAAGCCTGTTTTCTAACACAGGCATCGGTAGAAAGGCATGTGGTCTTCATCCACATAAACACTCACTCCTATCCACTCTCCACCCCTGCACGTTATGCTTCTCTGGAGCATGCCCTTACCCATCCCCCTTTTTTCCATCCCTGTCCCCCTGTCCTTAAGCATTGCCTGCCCCATGGCACTTCACATTCATGCCATGAGCTGTGCAGACACCTGTTCATGACATTTGTACAGAGCTATAGGAAAGGAATAACAAAATACACACTGTTTCTTTTGCGTTCATCGACCAATGTATTTCCAGCTTGCATAAGCAGACATACGCTTCTTTTCACTATTACCTACTCTTGTAACGACCCCAAACTGAACTTTGTTCTCCCCGTGAAAGCTGTGCTTTCTGATGCTTTTCCTTTCTGGGTTAAATTAGGAACCATCAGATAACCTTGCCGTAGCCAAAGCTAGAAATCTCAGCATCTTTTTTTCTTAAAAAAAGCATTTAAAATTTCTTATCTGATTAAACGTTATACCCCTTCCTGTACCCCCCACCCTGTATGTGAGAACATGTATGAACTTTGTGTGCAAAAACCTCGGCCAAGAAATACAAGATAGTAACTCTGCTTCTTCAGCCTCATCTGCAGCCACACATTACCCTTGACACTGATCACCACTTCCTCTGTCATTTATAGTGGCTTGTGCACAATTTACACTTTGCAAAGGTGGAGTCTGAATCCTCGTATTTGTCTGGAACCCCTCTTGTTGGGGTTTTGAGCTCCGTTTCAACCTCGGCCAACCAGAGGGCAGAACAGTGTTTGCACGTGTCGATGGTGCACCTTCGATTCTGTCCCTCACTGATAACCAATTATGTCTCCTCCCTTTGGCGGTACCTCTTGCCCAAAGAATAAGTCTTACCCATCCAGAACACCCTGGTATTCCCCAGATTTACTCTTATTGGGAGCTTAGAAACAACAGTCTCCAGGCATGTCAGTGGAAAGTTCTGGTCACCAGCACCACCCACTCAGGCTTCTCAGTCTCCTGTGACCAAATGACAGTCAGGCTTTTGAGTGGGTGCCTGAAGAGCAGGTCAAAACACATCACCATCCTAGCTAACAGAGGCTTCATGATCACTGGAAAGTCGCCATCGTAAATTGTGTTTCCAGTGAGATCTGAATTTGCTCTTCTATTTATGCATTGTCAGTTCTATTTAATACGTAGGAGTGAGCTGTGTTGGAGGTACCACCCCTGAGGGAATATGGAAAGTTGCTTGCCCCAGGGCTCCTGGGTGGCTCAGTCAGTTAACATCAGACTCTTGATTTTGGCTCAGGTCATGATCTCAGGGTCATGAGATCCAGTCCAGCAACACCATGAAGCCAGCTTAAGATTCTCTCCTTTTCACTCTGCCCCTCCCCCACTTTCCCTCTAAAAAAATAAAAATAAATTAAAAAAAGAAAGAAAATTACCTGTCCCTTGACAATGTATTCCCCCTTATAGCATGCTCTAGGTAAGGATCTATTAAGTAAAATTCATTGGTGTCTCTAGTTCTGTAACATAGTTTAGCTATCTCATAATGAAAGTACAGTTGAAAGAGATTGTTTGCAGTAAGACTTCAGTAAGGTAAAGAGTTGTCAGGAAAGGAAGACAAATATTCTATTAGCGGAAGGTAAGGAAACTAGAAAATATTTTAAAAAAGAGGTTTTAAGAATGCAGAAGAGAAGGATAAAATCAAAGACAAAAAGATAAGACGTAGACTGAGAAAGAAGAAAGAATAGACAAGTTTATTTTGCTGTACTTAATTACATTTAGTACTCATATATGCAAATTTCTTCCAATGCATGCAAACTGTTTTGTAGGCTGCACTGTAATGAGGGATAGTCGCTTCTAATAATGGGCTCAGCCTATTTTATGGGTGATCTTTTGGGTTCCTTGATCAACGTACATAATCTTATTAGAATAAGAAACGTCTAATAGAAATACCCAAATGCCTGATAGATAAATTAGGTAATTAAAGAGTCTTCTTTATAACACTGAGGGGCAGTGATGAATTTGTTATGCTATGGGAGAGTTTTATATCCTGCATATGAAGAATTTTTTTAAATTAACTGAAATCATTGAATGAAGATTTAAGTTAACCTGATCTAAATGGTTCTGGGCATATATCACATTATTACAAGCAAAGGAAATGACCAAATTTGTTTATAGATACATGCTGAATATTGCTTCCTTCTTGGGTTCACACATGTAAATTGGAAAGTAAATAGGCACATTCCTTTGAACTTAGTATAAAATTGATTGTTAAAAACAAATTTAAGATGCCATAATAAACTTGATCTAATTCCCATCCACCCATTGAAGAGCAGAGCAGATAACTTGAATTTCATTTTATCTTCATTTGTATCTTCTTCAACATTGATGCAGTCTCTCTCATTCAAAGCAGATTTGAAAATTTCAATCCTAAAGTTAAAAATGGTGTATGGTGGGGATTATTTTTTCTCATCTAGAATCAAACTGAAGATTTTCGAAAGACTTACACAGTAAATAGGAGAGACAGTCTCTAAGGGTCCTTGGGTTGCTTGTTTGTTGGGCAGACTGCCAGCTAACACTAAATTTCTTGGCTATTGAGACATACCTCTAGTACCACTAAAAATGAATTGCTTCTAAGACCAGTTCTATTATTGCTTCTATGATATAGCCTTTAAAGTACTTTAAGATTGTTAGGCCTGTGACTGTAACATAGGAGGGAGTTAGAATTCCATTACTTTCACCAGGAATGCTAATTACTTTGCTTACATTTCCCCATGAGTAAATATCATTTACTAATCATAATAATGCCACTGAAATTAAATTAAAAATTGTGTTCATAAGTTAGATTTTAAGGAAAAGATCCCTCTATATTTTGATAGGAAAAAAAAAGTTTACTACCTACTCTTTCATGCATCTCTTCCTCCCTTTAGCCCCCAATGGTCCTTGAAACAAGTACTATTCTTTTTATAAGTGATTTTATCTTTCCTGCCAAATTCATTTGAAGAATATATTTAAATAATAAAGGATATTTAGGAGGAAATGGTAAAAACACATATAATTGGTTGCATAGTATTTGTTAGTTACAAAATTTTGTTAATTTCTCCAATGTTGTTTTTCTAAATTCTTTGAGTTCAAAAATGCTAGTCATGGATGTGAGATGGCAGCAAATTTTCCTTTGTGTTTCAGAGCTAAGGTGAGTAAAAGATGGATATATGTATTTTTTGGAAAGTCTTTTTCCTTTTTTATACACTCCAGGTCCATTCCACAATGAAAGCTTTACAAACCTTCCTTCTAATGCCTTCTCTTTAGAGAGATGCAGTCAGAAAGAAGGACTGATGAATTTCCAAGAGATAAGGAGGGTTTTCTTCTGGAACTGATTTTGAGAATAGAATCATGAACAACTCTGAAGCTAGAGAGGCAGAGAATGGAGAACAAGCAACATTTTATAACAACGCATGAATACTCATTCTGGGAAAAACTTTCCCTTTCTATTTTTGAACGATTCGTATTACTAATCTGCACATAAGTTGATTCATGAGGGTCCAATGCAGACTGTAGGATGGCTGTGTAGATGTTACATTAGCTATGACTGGAAACCAAGTCACATTACTTCTAAAAATTGTCATCCTTCTGCCATTAACTAGACGTTAACTTCAAGAAGGAATGTGTGCATGTGTGTGTGTGTGTGTGTGTGCGCCCGCGCGCATGCTCTTCAGTTTTATTGGCTTAAATATGGAGACTTTGGATTTGATGATTAGGTAAACGCTAAGGTTTTTGGTGCTAGGAACCTGAGGACTGTCACTGTCTAGGAGGATGGATGGGGAGATGGGGAAGAAGGGGTGAGGTTTGCAGGCAAAAAGAGGTGGGGGGTTGGGGCACCTGGGTGGCTCAGTGGATTAAGCCGCTGCCTTCGGCTCAGGTCATGATCTCAGGGTCCTGGGATCGAGCCCCGCATCGGGCTCTCTGCTCTGCAGGGAGCCTGCTTCCTCCTCTCTCTCTGCCTGCCTCTCTGCCTACTTGTGACCTCTCTCTCTGTCAAATAAATAAATAAAATCTTTAAAAAAAAAAAAAAGAGGTGGGGGGTAATTTTTGCATTACTGAGAGGACCTAATTAGTGAATTATACAAGGAAAAGGTATTGATTTTTACTGGATAACTTCTGTGTTACTGAAAGACAGCCCTTCCTTAATCCAGTTTTAAGAAGTCTTTAGAAACAGAGGTACTGCTTAAAGTTTTGAGGAAACCTCATAATCTTCATCTGTAATTGAGAATAAGAAAACCTCATAACGTTGATATTGAGATTTTTAGAAAGTAATACAGGCAATGCAACTGACATAGTGCCTGGTACGTAGACCCAATCCACACTGGTCCTCTTTACCATCATCATCGTCGTCATCAGCATGAGTGTCCCGTAGCACAAAGCCTAAATAGCTTTCTCTTACTTCAAAAATGAGTCTACACCAACTCCAGGATGTTTGCACCTTTCTTTCTTAGGTCATACACGTCCTCCACCTATGGTCAGCAGGTGAACCACCCAGAGTTCAGTGAGCGATTAGTGCCAGTCACATTGGGAAGGTGACATATGAACGAGAACTTGGCGAAATGGACCCTGCAGATCTCAGCCGCAGAGTGATGGCAGCAGTGGTGATGGTCCTGCTGCTGCAGCCAACGTAGAGAACAGTAAAGAGCCCCACGAGGCCAAAGTTGAATGAGCGGGACGAGGAGGACAGTCGAAGAAAGAAGGCCAAGGAGGTGGCAAGGGTCTAGGAGCTGTAAGGAGTGAAAGCCGTTGTGCTGCCTTCATCCTTTACTCTGAGTTCAGCCAGAAGTCATGCAGGGTTTTGAGCAGAGGCATGAGCAGACTTGTAGTGTGAGCTGTGTGGAGAATAGACTCACCACCGGAGGGCAAGAGAGGGAGCAGGAGGCCAAGTACCAGGTGTTTGCTCTAACCCGGGTGAAGAGTCATGGTGTCTTTCACCTGGGAAGTAGTTTGGAGGTGCTGAGAGTGACCACACACTGGATATATTTTGAAGACAGAATGAACACGATTTGGTGACAACATGGATGTGACCTAAGAAAGAAAGGAAACAACAGTGAATCCAAAGATGCTCGTTTAGACTGTGGAAGCAGTGGAATTGCCCCTAACTTAGTAGGGGAGGGCTGCAATGAAGCAGGTTTTAAGAGAAGGACTGAGAGTTCACTTTTGAACATTATCAAGTTTAGATGAGCTAAGTTTGTGAGAATGAATTAATCAATAGACTAATAGAGAAAACTAAATAAAGCAACCAGGTGAAGCCTCAGAAAATATTTTAAGCTACAGTCAAGGGAAGCAAACATATGAAGAAATAAAGAGGGAAAGTTATCAGCAGTCACTCTGGAAAACAGTGTGGAGATTCCTCAAAGAGTTAAAAATAGGGGTGCCTGGGTGGCCCAGTCAGTTAAGCGGCTGACTCTAGATTTCAGTTCAGGTCATGATCCTGCGGTCATGGGATAGAGCCCAGCGTCAGGCTCCCCGCTCATCAAGGAGTCTGCTTGAGGAGTCTGTCTCTCCCTCTCCCTCTGCCCCACCCCCACCCCATCCACATGCTCACTCTCTCTGTCAAATATATAAATAAATCTTTTTTTTTAAAGTTAAAAATAGAAGTATCCTGTGACCCAGTTTTAAAATTCATTGACAAAAAGATATTTTATAAAGAATCTGTACAAGGCTCTCGATAAAGCCCTTTCATATTTCAATTTATTAAGCAAACTAGGATGGGGAAGAGAAAGTTCAATAACATTGAAAATATAATGGCTTAAATAAAACGACACTGGGAGAAGGAGTAGTAATTTGATACTTCAGAAAACAGGCTCATGCAAAGGAAAACACTCCTGTGAGTTTCTTCTTTACCACTCACACAGAACACTTTATTTCTGACATCTCTGATCACCAGATGTGGGGGTATCTGTGGAATTGGGAGGCACCACCCTCCTAGTACATGGATGTGTTCAGCAACCCAGAAGCTGTCTGAGCCTTGGGCTTTTGAGATTTTAATGGAGGTTGATCACATAGGTAGCTTTAGTCATTTACTCTACTTCCAGCCCCTCTCCCCTTCACAGAAGGTAGAGTGTGGGCCTGAAAATCCTAAGCTTCTAATCATGTTTTGGTCTTTCTGGTGACCAGTCCCCATCCAGGAGCCCACCAAACATTGCCTCCTTAGAACAAAAATACTCTTATCATCCAGGAAATTCCAAGGGATTTAAGAGCTCTGTGTCAGGAAACAGGGTCAAAGACAAAATGTTAGAACAAAAGATGCTCCCAGTGCTCTTATTACTTAGGAAATTACAAGGGTTTTTTACTAGGCACAGAATATAATATATACTTCTATTATTTCACAATCAGTGAGGCAGATGCTAAACCCAAGCAATATTCCAGATTTCAAAATACTCCTACTAATTGTGTCCCCTCATTTCTTCCACTGTTTTCACCAGCAGTACCATCACCAAAAGAATAATAATAATTACTGGGTGTTTGCTTAGGATGTCTCATTTTAAGTCTCAAAAAATCTTATAAGGTAGGTGATATTATTATCACTATTTTATAGATGAAAAAAATTAAGCTTAAAAGTGTTAAGTAAATTGTCCTATACCACATCACTAGTAAGTTCCAGAGAAAATAAACAAAAATAGAATGGGTTAGAGGGAAGATAATTTATAGGCCAAGCAATTTTTAAGGATGCAACAATAGACTTATTTCAATCAAGAAAGATGGGCCAGATCCAGTAATCAAAGTCATATTAAGATAAAACTTTCAAGACATCTGCAAATGTAATTCAGATGGGTTCTCTATGAATAAAACTAAAGTAATGAATAATGACCAATATTGAGTTATGTTCTAGCAATTTCTAAAGTTAGAGGTTTTAAGAGTGTTACAGACTGAATGTTTGTATCCACTCAAAATTCATCTCTTGAAGCCCTGACCGCCACTGTGAGTTATTTGGAAGTGGGCTCTTTGGGAAGCAGTTAGGGTTATGTGGAGGGGGCATTAGGAGGGGGTCCTCACGATGGAATTAGTGTCTTTATGAGAAGGGACACCAGAAAGCTTGCTCTTGCTCTTCATCCTGTGAGGACACAGTGAGAAGGCATCTGTCACAGATCAGGAGGAGATCCTTCACGAGAATCTGACCATGCTGGCACCTTGATTTCAGCTACCAGCCTCTACAACTGGAAGAAAATAAATTTCTGTCATACAGAATTCTGTCAACAGAAAATTGTATTTTACGGCAACCTGAGCAAACTAAAACAAAGAGTTACTAGACCCTGATAGAGTCATTGGAATAGACTTTCAAAACATGCTCTTATTTCATCAAATGTGTTTTCTTATTGTTACTAGTATGAATTAAATTATAGAAGTTCCCGCCATTGTGGTTAGCCACAGACATGGGCCTGTGTTCTATAGGATAGGGTTTTCAAGAATAAGTTGCCAAGAATAAGACCTACTTCAAGAGAGACCAAGTGAAAATTAGAAGGCGGCGAGAGGGTAAAACTGGTTACTATGTTTGAGAATGCTTAGTAATCCAGGATAAATTAAATAGATTATAATAGTTTATGTAAATGATGGAGATATCATTTATTGGACGGCTTGCGCCTGTAACAGAAGGGGTTGTGACAGTCCGTGTAGCTTTTAGTCATGAGCTTCCACGTTATAATGTGAAGGCATTTTGTATTTTGGATGCTGTCCATTCCACAACTGCCACCGGAAATAAAGTTTTGGGGGTTCTGAGGGGAGCTTTGGGAAGAAGCTTTTTTGCCTCTCACAGTACCAAATGAGTCCCTGGTTATGATTCAGAAAGTGAGAAACTCAGCGCAGCAGTACTTTGGAAGGCTATCATTGATCTGAACGTTCCAGATTCCACGTGTTACTTAATGGAAGAAGATGATACTGCCAACAAGAAACAATTCTCTGAGTATGTAATGAAAGTAACTCCAGACATGGACAAGAAAGTTCACGCCGCTCTAGGGGAAAATTCAGACTTAGAACAAAGTTTAAAAGAAGAGAGAGAATGATCCCCAGAAGTCTCTTGCTCAGAAGAAAAATCACGTAGTCCAGAAGACAAGTTGCCTCAGAGCTCGGGAGCAGGCTGCTGAGGACTAAACTATAACCACAATTTTATGAAGATTTTTCAGATAAGGAGGATAAACATGTTGACAAGCAGCTAAAAATAAACCACCACCATTTTATCTTTTGGTTTTCAGAAACCAGTTTTAAAAAATCGGATGTGACCTTCTGATTCCTACACTTTGGTGACCAGCCCCTGCACTGTTGCTGACTCGGGAGGTGGCCTTGAGTTTGTCTCCTGGCTTCTCTGTCTACAAAATGTCTACAAAGTGAATTGGATGATACTTACTCTCTGCTCTACATTCTTTGGTTTTATTCAATCCTAATTCTGAGGAGTTTAAGGAAAAAGAGAAAACAGCTGTATCCAAGGTTATATAAAGTGAGGGAAACTTTTATCTGTAACACAGACTTCAGTTCTCAAAAATTTTCAAAAGGATATATAGCAATTGCTCTTGAATTGAAAATTCAACTCTTATGACCTTTAGTTTTTACAGTCTTTCTACTTCTTGCCAAAACCCATTCTTTTTCTTATATGGATTCTTTTTTAGAGAAGTGATAAAGACCTTTTAATTGCTAGTAGGTAAACTGTCTTATAATCAGAAATCTTAGAATAATGTTTTAAAAGGTGATATCTGGAGGAACAATAAATGACTTTCTAATGCACTTTATGTTGAAAAACTGGGACAGGACATTTGATCTATTCAAATGTATCTTCAAAATCTATTTAGCATGAATAAAAGCAGTATACTGTAGCCTTGTAGCAATGTCTTGAACTTTGATTTAATTACTTTCTTTCCTTTTAATAAAAATTTCCGTAGGAATCTTTACTGTTGTATCTCAACCGCTTTACCTGTGAATCAGTCCCATTTTGACCTCTAAAATAATTACCAGGTGATTTAACAAGGCCGTGTTAAGACTACATAGCAGAACAAGGTAAAGTAAGAAAATGGGAAATTTCAGGCCTTTAAATACTTTAAAATTAGTACTGCCTGAGCTAAACTGTGTTTCCTTATTGTGGCAGTAACCATTCCTCATTCTGACCAAACAGAAGCCCTGAATTCCCAGGCTATCCCTTGTCCACATTCCACCCATCATTTTACCCGTTTTGTCTACTCCCTACCCTAGCCCTGGGGCCCTCTGGACCCCAGGTGTCCTCTGATGCCTGAGGTCCATCCTCATCCCTACCTGCACTGTCGGTCATTTCTATTCATTTAACTAGAAGCTGGTTCTCTCTGTTGTAGCCCTGCCAAGTGGCTGCCCTTCATACCTGGGGTGGGATGAACATCTCTTGAAAACTCTCCTGGTTTGAGCCTCATGGCCTCTGACATGCCATTAGGTTCCCTGTCATACTAAGGTCATCTAATGACACCACTCTCCTCATTTCACAAGGATTTTAACTTGTGATTCACTGTGTTGTCTTCAGCACAACTCCTCTCATCCATCTTGTGAATTCATAGCCACATAAATTATCTTTCCAGATTGTGGGCCTCTCAGGCCTTTCTCTGCCCTACTTCAGCAACCCACTCCTGTAGTCATCCCCTAGATCTTGTCATTAATCCCACCCCTCCAGAATCTTAACTTTAAGTACTCTGTTTTCTGATTTCTTTTCTTTTTTTTTTAAGATTTTATTAATTTATTTGACAGAGAGAGATCACAAGTAGGCAGAGAGTCAGGCAGAGAGAGAGGAGGAAGCAGACTCCCCACTGAGCAGAGAACCCGATGCGGGGCTTGATCCCAGGACCCTGAGATCATGACCTGAGCCGAAGGCAGAGGCCTTAACCCACTGAGCCACCCAGGTGCCCCTGTTTTCTGATTTCTATCTCACATTGTGCCAGCATACTCTTTCTCGTTGTTCTTTGGTGGAACCAACTCATTGATGCTCAAGTCATGTCTGTATTCTTCATCACCCCCTCCCCCATACCCACTCTTCTTTTCTTATCCAGTTGAGGTTCCATGGTCCATCATTAGGAATCACCAAACAATTCCCTCGAATATATCCTCAACTCCTGGGCCACTCTTCAGTTACTATACTTCCTGGGCAAAATAGATAAATGTAAATAGAGGATAGGTAGGTAGGTAGATAGATGGATAGGTAGATGATGAATAAAATAAAAATAAAGGCTACAACAAAAAAATGGATAAATTCAACCTTTAGTTCACCTACTCCATACATGCATCCTCGCAGCTGAGTGAGCTGGGATAACCTGACGTCCATGCTTGCAAGTTTCATTTGGTTCAGATGTCCTTGCTACTGTTGTGCGGTCCTATATTTCCCTGGTCCGTTTGCTCTCTCACTGTCTTGGACCATTATTTTACACCTCCTTCTTCCCAGAACCTCCACAATATCTCCCCTCTTCCTCATTCGCAGCCAATTTATCTGGTTCCTGTTTCACCGAGAAGAGGAATTTGACCATTTCCCATGCTGTATTTACCAACCTACCAGCCTGCCTTCCTGCTGTTATAAATGAACTCTGCTTGATGTCTAAAGTCAATCCCTCCACTAGCTTTTTAGATTCCATATCTTCTCAGCTATCTAAGAACATTATCCCCTTTTACTCTTGTGTCTTGTGTTATTCCCTCTCTACTAGATCAAGTCTGTTAACATGAAAAATTTCACCCAGTCCCCCACATCTTCTAATTTATGCTCCATTTCCCTACTCTTCTGTATAGAAGAACCATTTCAAGAGCTGTCTGCACTTTGCTCTGGTGGTCTTTTGAATCCATTCTCATCAGGATTTCATCCCTATCATTTACCTAAACAGCTTTTGTCATGATCAGGAGTACATCTCCTCCATGTTGCTAAATCCAGTGGAGAGTTCTCAATGTTCCTCTCCTCGGCACATCTGCACACTGGATCACTATCTCCATAAAACACATTCTTTAGATGGTATCTGAGATACTGAACTTTATTCCTTCCTACCAATAGGAAGCTGGCTATCTCTCTATTTCTTTTGCATGTTGATCCTTATCACCCTAAACTCTAAGCTTTGAGGTGTCCTATATCTGAGTCTAGATACAGACTTTTCAATTTTCATTCATTCGTTCACTCACTTCCACCCACTCTCAAAGCTTTTGATATCATCTATATTCTGATGATCCCTATTTTTATCTCTATCCTTGACTGATCCCTTGAACTCCGGACTCTCACATCTAGTCACCTGGTATCTTTACTTGACCTTTAAATAAATGTCACACACTTAGAATGTTAAAACTGAAATCCTCATTCTTGTTTGCTGCTTACTCTTTCCCCCAAAATCTTATTTATTCTCACAGTCTTCCCATGTCAAGAAATTGCAATTCTGCCCTTCCCATCATTCGTGCACTTGCTAGTCTCTGATTCCTCTTTCTCTTATTCTTCATATCCAACCAATCATAGTATCTAGTTCTTTCTACCCTCAGAGCAAAAATAGAATCTGGTGTGTCTCTACTTCATCCTAATTTCTTCTAACTTACATTCATATTTCTCTCTTTGCTTCCCTGTGGTCTATTCTCTGCACTGAAGCCCAGATTCTCACTTTAAAACTTGTGTCAATTCAGAATCTCCTTTCAGTGTGTCACCCCACTCACAGAGGCGAAATTCTTACAGTGGCCTATGGAAATCTAGATGACGCCATCCACCATTGTTTATGGTAGACAGAATGTGAAGATGTCCCCTAAGATTCCCACCTCCCTGGTGTACTTGCCATACATGATACTTTCTCTCTGAGTGTGGGTGGGTCTTGTGAATATAATGGGATAGTTACTCCCCTTATTAGATTGCCCATATGCCAAAGCTGATGGGAAAATCACTCTGGTCATTTTATCTAGGTGGCTGGGAGAAACTTGTATAAGATTCTTATATTTCTTATATATATATATTTTTTTTTCTTATATTTCTCTAGCAGACTAGAGAAAGAAATTCTCCTGTTGGCCTTGAGAAAGCAATCTGATCTCTGTGTATTTCCTTTGGAGAGGGCCACATGGTGAGACCCTGAGGTGACCTCTAGGAGCTGAGTGTCAGTAATCTCAGCTGAGAACTAGTAAGAAATGGAGGCTTCAGTCATTGAGCCACAAGGAAATAAATTCTTCCAACAACCTGAATGAGCTAGGAAGTGGATTCTTTCCTAGAGTTTCCACGAGGCATGAGAATGCAGTGTAGCCTACATCTTGATTTCATTCTCTTGCAGCCCTGAGTTGAAGACATGGCCCAGACCTCAGATCTATAGAAATTGTGAGTTTGTGGTCATTTGTTATGGAGCAAAATAAAAATAACGCATACCTCTCTTACTTAGTCTTCTCTCCTTCTATGCTACCCGGCCTTAACTACAATGGTGTCCGTGCTTTTCCTTGAATATGGGAACCAGGTTCCAAGGCCTTTTGGACCATCTGTGTCTTCTGCCTGAAAAGATTTTCCCACAAGAAAGATATATGGCTTGCTTCCTTCCTTCCTTTAGGTGTTTGTTCAAATGGCATTGTGTTAGACAGGCCTTTCCCAACCACTGAATATAAAGCAGCAGCCCCAACCCAGTGCACATCCACCTTCTTACTTTGGTTAATTTTTTCCCCATGGCATTTATCATCTTCTGATGTCTCATTTATCTGTTTACCATGAAAGTCCAAATTCTGTGAAAAGTTGAGCATGGATTTTGGTTTTGTTCTCGGTTGCAACTATCCGTATGTGTGAAATAGTGCTTACAACATAGTAGGTTCTTAATAAATCTTTGTGAATGAATTAATATTTTCTGGGTTTTGACCTTATTTTTAAAGGGTTTTTGGGCTAAACAGAGTTTTGGATTAAAATTATTAAATTATTAAAATCATATTAGAGGATAAAAAAGAAGCAATTTTTAAAACCAAAAGATTTTATAACTTAATAACAGAAAAATGTAAAGCAAATCCAAATCCAATTAAGCATAAAAATATAGACACTAAGAATTGCTTGGTTTCAGAGTGCATGCCCCATTATGCAATTTAAAGCTTAGTGAATGTCTTACTACATAGGTTTGAATTATGTTATACTCTAAAATTATGTTTATACACTGTAAAACTTTGACCATATACTGTATAACTTTTTTAATGCTAGCTTTAAAAAAAAAATCTCTTATCACTATTTCCTCTCGCTAAGAAACTGACATAAACCCAAAATCACAACTCTGATAATAATATGTATAAATCAAACTTTGAGTATTAAATATTGACCCATCACTAGTATAATACTAATTATTTAATAATTGTCTTAATTATCCATGCCTATTATCTATGCAATGTTTTCACAATGTCTCAGAATTTTTTTTTAACATTTTATTTATTTATTTGACAGAGAAAGAGATCACAAGTAGGCAGAGAGGCAGGCAGAGAGAGAGGGGGAAGCAGGCTCCCTGCTGAGCAGAGAGCCGAATGCAGGGCTCGATCCCAGGACCCTGAGATCATGATCTGAGCCGAAGGCAGAGGCTTAACCCACTGAGCGACCCAGTTGCCCCTCTTAGAATATTTTGATTGGCTTAGTGACATTTACAAACCATTCTTGTAAAGAGTTGCTGCTCCAGGAGTAGGTCTATTTTTAGTAAGAGAAAAAAATGGTCTCAAAAATATAAATAAATAGATAAATACACACACACACACACACACACACACACACACACACACGCTTAAAAAAAAAGTCTGCATTAAGTCAGGTTTCCCTAACAATCTAAGCATAGCCTGTTATGGTTTTTTTCTCCCTATTATTTCCTTTCTCCTCCGATGGTCTTTGCTTAATAGGTGCTCTTTTCCTCTTAATTTTCTTTCTTTCTCTTACTGAAAATAAAAATTCAGACAAATAAAT
This sequence comes from Meles meles, assembly GCF_922984935.1. Taxonomy (NCBI): domain Eukaryota; kingdom Metazoa; phylum Chordata; class Mammalia; order Carnivora; family Mustelidae; genus Meles; species Meles meles. The sequence goes on from NC_060067.1 coordinate 71,163,890, forward strand.
ATAATAAAATAAATTGAACCAACAAAAAGCCTTAGCAATAGTTTCTTTTTTGTGGGTCTAAATGTAAGTAATTTTAGATGGTAGATTCATTCCGTGAATTGGGGCCATTGGCTTGGGAAATTCACTGAACTTCCAGCATGAGCACCTCACTCTCCAGTTTGATGAAATGTCCCATGGTTCATGTGAACTTTTTCTCTCTCATATGACACATCTCTGTCAGCAGATGTCTTGCAAGTATAGAGCATGGGATAAATTGACACTTTGACTCTGCCATTTCAAATCTATGTTGCCAGAAATTACATTTCATTCACCTAGAATAGGATAAACTTTTAGTGATTCAGATTCTATACTCCCAGACTAAATGGCTGTTTTTATTTGCTATTAATTCATTATCAGAGAAAATGGCTATGTCCTTTCTCATTCATTACATTTTGTAAATTAACACACATAAAAATTGACATTTTATTGTTGTAGATGTGTAGATTCTTGTAACCACCAACACAATCAGGAAATAAGAACTATTCTCTCACCACAGAGAAACTCCCTCCTATGGCCCCTTTAATTCATGCCTCCACCCAGGCCAACCCATACAACCACAGCTTATGTTCTTTATCACCATAGCTCTTTCTTTTTCAGAACGATATATAAATTGAATTACAGGATATATATCCTTTTGAGATTGGCCTCACTCACTCAGTCTTATGCCTTTGAAATTCATCCAAATCATGTATATCAACAGTTTTTTGTTTGTTTGTTTGTTTGTTTAATTCCTGAGTAGTAATCCATAATATGGCTATATTAAAGTTTATTTAACCATTCCCATTAAAGTACATTTTGGTTGTTTCTAATTTGGGGTGACTATGAATGGAACCGGTAAAATACTCATCTGTAGGTTTTTTCAATGACTCTAAATTTTCATTTCTTTAGGGTAAATACTTATAATTGGAATTTCTGTGCCATATCGTGTGTTTTGAGTTATTTAAAAACCCGATCTGCTGTTTTTCCCACTAGCAGTGTATGAGAGTTTCAGTGGCTCTTCATCCTCATTAGCCATTCTAAGGTGTATAGTGGCATCCCATAAAACTTTAATTTTCACTTTCCAAGTGACCAACGATGTTAAGAAATTTTCCATGACTTATTTGCTATCTGTATATCCCCTTTTCAAATATGTTGGTTCAACCTTGCCCATTTATTAATTAGGTGGTTCTTTTTTTTTTTTTTCTTTTTTGCTGGTGAGTTTTGAGGACTCCTTATAAGTTTTAGAAACAAATTGTTTGTCAGATACATAATTTGCAAATATTTTCTTCTAGTCAATAGCTTGTCTTTTCATTCACATAACATTATCTTTCACAGAGCAGAAGTTATCAGTTTTTTTTTTTTTAGAAGTTATCAGTTTTGATGAAGTATTGATTTCTTTTTTAAATCATGCTTTTGGTGTCATATTTAAGAACATTTTGACTAAGCTCAATTTATGAAGACTTTCTCCTATATTTTCTTTTTAAAATTTTATACTTTTTGTGTTTCACACTTAGATCTGTGAATCATTTTAACTTTTGTTTCAGTTGTGAAATCTAAGCAAAGATGGATGTCTGGTTATTTTAATACCGTTTGTCAAAGAGACTGTTTACTCTTTTTCCATTGCATTGACTGTAACCTTGTCAAAAAAGAATTGGTCATGTTGCCGCTGTATTGTTTCATTTGACACTATATCTGCTCTTTCACCGACACGACACAGTTTAATTGCTGTATATTTACTGTAAGTCTTAAAATCAGTAAGTACAAATGCTCCATTTTTGTTCTTTCTTGAAATTACTCTGGCCATTCTATTTCTTTGCCCTTATTTAAAACTTTTGAATTAGCTTATCAACAGCTACCAAGAATCTTGCTGGGATTTTGATTAGTAGTACATTAAATCTATAGGTCAGTTGGGGGAAAACTGACATCCCTATAAAGCTGAGTCTTCCAATGCCTGAACACGGCATGTCTCATCATTTATTTAGATCTTCTTTGGTTTCTTCCATCAGCATCTGTAGTTTGTAGCATATAGGTTTTAGACAGTTTTGCACTTAAGCACTTTGTTTGGATCTACCATAAATGATACACTTTTTGAAAATTTCAGTTTCCAGTAGTTCATTGCCAGATTATTGGTGAGTTGAAATTGTGTCTGTGAAACTTTGTACAATAATTTCAATATCACTTATATTTTCAAAGCTTTTGTGGTATAGTTAGGACCTGTCCTTCATCTTTGTCACTCAGATGACAGTCTGGGACCTGGGGGGATGGTCCAGTCCATAAATTATTTCTCCAAAGTCTCTGATATGCTACTTAGAGTCATGCGTGCACAGCTTGAGGTGGCCGGGTGTTTATGAACAATGTTAAGAAGTCCCTTTCTTGAGCTTCTTCCTCTTCACACCCTCCCTGGTATGTTCCTGTTTCCCGTGGCTTCCCTTTTAGATGCCTAGCCAGAAAGCTTGGGGTTTATTTTCTTCCTTCTGCTATGCAACTGCACCCTCTTCTGGGGCCAAGAAGCAGAAGAAAAGAGAGAGATAGCAGGGATTCGCCCTACACCCTTAGGATCTCAATTCCAGAGAGGAGATTTTCCCTCCTTCATCATTTTAGGTTCCTGCAATTCCTCCCTGCTGCCACCACTGGATTATTTGGAGGCTGGGACATGAGAGAGTGGAAAAAAGAAAAGTTATTTCCCAACTCGTCTGGAAATTCCTCAGGAAACCCCTTTTCTGTTCTTTGTGCCAGAATTTGAGAGCTTCTCCTGAAGCTCTATCTGTTTACCCCATTGCCCACCTCTAGGCTTGGGGCTTTATTGAGTACAGATGGGGAACGACGATTGGGGAAAGGAGTGAACTCACTGCTGGTTCAGTGGTATCTAAAATTCTGATCTACCCCCAATAGGCCTGGTGCTATTTACTTTGAGTCTGTGCATCCATCCGGGTTTTATAGCTGCATTCAGTGGATGCAGGAGAGTAGAGTGTGCTTACTTGTCCTACCTGCAGTACTTTTATGTACCAATGGGCATACCGTGGCATCCTATTAATTTTACGTAATTTGGGTTGCCTACGAATCCTGACAAATGCATGTACAAGGTGCCCACTTAAAGGATGTCTATAATTTAAAGAGTTTATACTTCATATTTACATTGAATCAAGTTTCCAAATATAACTTATCATATGTATTTATTTAATAGACATATGAAGAGACAAAGATGTGCTTTTTTTTAAGATTGTATTTATTTATTTGAAAGAGGGTGAGTGGGAGAGAGAGCACAAGCAGGGGCAGAGGAGAGGGATAAGCAGACTCCCCGCTGAGCAGGGAGCCCAACAGGAGGCTTAATCCCAGGACCCTGGGATCACGACCAGAGCGAAAGTCATATGCTCAACCGACTGAGTCGTCCATGCGCCCCTGGAAAGATGTGCTTTGACAATTTATTTGTTTTGGGATAATTATTTATATTTGAGTAGTACTATTTTTAGCAATAAAGAGGGCCCTGTTTACCAGTTAGTCTGAAAACTGATAGTCAATGTATTCGTGATGTGCTCTTGAAGCTCTGCGACCCAGACCGTATAGCTATAGTAATCATTACCATACGTTAAAGCATTCTTGTGCTTCTACCTGAGGTCCTTTGTTTTTAGCCACATCAATCTTGTGAGATAAGTAAGATGGTTTCATTTGTTCATAGCTAGGACATCTTTATAGCTGCTGCATTGCCTGCTCACGGTCACACAGCTATTTACTATAGAGTAACCAAGGCCTTTGTTACTCAAAGTTCACTGCATTTTTCACCAAGCCATCCTTCATTATTTAATGGTATGTACATTGGCATGGATCAGTTCAGACCAAAACTATTGAGCTGCCCAAAACCCTTGACAAGTCTTGATATAAGGCCTTGAAAGACAGGCTGTATTTCCGTGTCTTTGGGTAGGCATTAGACAACTTTAAGAGGAAAACCTGACATGGATGGAATGGAAAAGAAGGTCCCTGGAAGGTGGAAGTAGATTCTTCAAGGGTAGTAAGAAGTGACAGAACTGCTTGGGATGTTGCCATCATGAAGGAACATGTGCAAGAGACGTTGTAGAGGGCTAGTCAGCAGGGTTTCGTGACACCGTGGAAGGTAGGGGCAAGGCATGGGTGAAGATGGAACATTCTTTGGTGGTGGTGGTCTTTGGAAAATGATATGCTCTTGATGTGAGCGAGTTGGATTTAGAGGGAGAGTTAAGTCTCAAGCTTATAGAATATAAAATATTCTAAAGGAGTTTGGAGTTCTATATCAGGAAATAAGGACAGACTAGGGGGTAGAGATTTATGATAGATCCTCGTAGAAGGGATAGTTGAATAGCGGATGGAATGTCTGAAAGAGTGCTCATAATGAGCATGGAGAAGAAAACCAGGGGAAAAACTCAGAGTGTGGAAGCTATAATGTAAAGAACTACTGAAAGTTTTATTTGAGTATGAGTTTGAAAGTATTATAGGGCTTCTGACATTTATGAATTTCAGCCAGAATAGAGGTGTGCTTAGTTACACATACTTAATGGAACTCTCCCTTCTTTGAGCCCTAAGTAAATCTAGCATCGCCGGTAAATGCATTCACCAGAAAGATCATCAGGGTGCACTCACTCACTCACTCACTCCATTTGTTCACCTATGACCTCTGTTTCTTTTCCTGCCCCGGTGAGATTTGTATTTCCCAGGTACATGTCTAGACAGTTTCAATGCAAGGCATGTCTCACAGCTGAAGATTCCTGTGCCTCGCACCAAGACTACTTTATATTCACAAAAACCGACAATGTTAATGATGGTTTCTCCCTGGATGTTTAGAGTCATTTGCTGGTTCGCATCTCTGTGGCATTTCCAAAACAGAGCAGTTATTTACATGTTGCTCTTTAACGTTTCCAGAGCTTTCGTTTTGTTTTGTTTTGTTTTTCCTTTTCCTTTCGCGGTAGTAAGAATGGTATAGGAGGTGGTGAGGAAAGAGTGTCGTTAAATTGTCCTTTGTTAGGAGACTGTTTTATACCTCCTTTCATTCAGTCCTCTAAAAAGGTTGGTATGTTTCAGCCCGTGAGGTTGAATATTTCATTAGAAGCTATTAGGGGAGTTATTTTAAAGGCAGATTTGGAAGAGCCTTAATCACTAATCTACTCCGTATGCTGAAAATCTGAGTGAAAAGGAGAACAACTTTGTGTTGCTGAAAATTTCTGCTACTTCGCCTTCCATCTTGTTGGCATGGTTAAATATTTAGGTGGAAATAGCCCTCCCTCCTTATTCGCAGGGAATACATTCCAAGACCCCCAGTGGAGAATGTGGATAGTATCAAATCCTATATATACTATTTTTTTTTCCCTATTCGTACCTACCTACAAAAAAGTTTAATTCATGAGTTAGGCACAGGAAAAGATTAACAACAATAATAAAGAACAATTGTGACAACGTATCATAGTAGAAGCCATGTGAATGTGGTCTCCCTCTCTCTCAAAAGAGCTTAGTGTGCTCACCCTCCTTCTTGAGATGATATGAGGTGATAAATGCCTATATGATGAGATGACATGAGGTGAATGACAGAGGTGTGGTGACATAGTGTCAGGCGACTGTTGGTTTTCCAGTGATACGTCAGAACTCCTGCTGTCGAGCACAGGTAACTGAGACTTCAGAAGGTGACACTGAGAAGCGGATAAGGGGGAGAAGGGGGATTACTGTATTTCCCAAGTTTAACTGGAAACTTCGATGTTGTGATCGAAATGCTGTATCGGCCGTGAAGTAGTCATCTTTTACTTCTCTTACAGCTTTCTGCATTAAATAGTGCTGATGATCTGTCAGCTTTTGAAATGGCAGTTTTTTGCTGCTGTTGTTCATGTAGATTGAAACGGATATTTATTACTGCAGCCTGTTCTTATTGCCACATAAATGGCTAGGAACCTGTGTAAAATCGCTTTTGAGGCTGGGTTCAGTCAAATCTGTACCCTTGTATATATGCCAAGATGCTGTGCCATAATGGCAGTCGAGTATATATGTATCCGTGGGCTATTATAAGAAAAACCAGTCCTTTTATTCGACTCTAAGTGTTTAGTCACCTCTCTGGTTCGGCATGCCTCTGCCTTGTTTGGTTTGTTTGTGGGGAAGGAAGGATGGGAAACTGAGAAGTGAGGGGAGACTGGCCTGTACCTGAGCTCTTTCCTGAGGCCGTATCGGTCCATGGTGGCTTGTGGCGTCTGTGAGAGAATCAGATGATGGAAGCACAGGAGCGATGAGAGCAGGGCACGTGAGTGCTGATATTGTAGAAGAGCTGCTAGAGACCAGCTCTTCGTTTTCCAGCAGAGGAGACTGAAATCAGAGATCTGAAGCGTTACATCTTCGGTCACATAGCTAGTTAGTGGCTGAACTGGAAGTAGTATTTAGATTTCCTGATTCCTAGTCCAGGCGTCTCTTCCACATATCTTCCATGTAGATATGATGATTTCCACTAAATTCAGAATTTTGGTGATGAACAATGGTTAAGCTGTTCTTACTACCCCCCCCCCAACCCTGATGGGTGATACATTGGAAGCATAATTAAGCATTTAAGAATGATTTTTTTTTCTTAATTTATAGGAAATCACCTTTGAAACAGCCTTTGGAAACATGAAATACATACTTCAACCTTGACTTTCCTGACTGAAAAGAAGTGTGGAATATCCATACTTTGTGTGTGTTAAATTGTTGCAGAATAAATAGAAAACAGCTTCCATGTTTTATGTTCCAGTCCATTGACAGGATGAACCATGCTTTTGGGTGTCTTGGATTCAGCTCTTTAGTTATAACTTGGATTCCCCATTTTGTCTCCACAAATCTAAGATGAAGAGACATGCTTTAGGGTAGTCAAAACTCCCTATCCAAAATGGTTTTGGGGAAAAAAAAAATTAGAATCATTCTAGCATCACTAGATTAAGCAAGCTCCTTGTTTTGATTCCACTCTGGGAATAAGTGGTAACCTATAGAAGATAAAATGAAGATCAAATGAAGCTTCTCCCTCTCCCTCTGCCTGCCCCTCTGCCCAAAGGCATTACAATTATTTAAAAAGCATCCAGATAATTTTTAAAAATATTTTATTTATTTATTTGAGAGAGAAAGAGCACAAGCAGGGTGAAGGGCAGAAGGAAAAGCAGACTCCCTGCTCAGCGGCACATCAGGCTCCCTGATGTGGGACTCGAGCCTAGGATTCCATGATCGCGACAGGACTGAAGGCAGCTGCTTAACCAACTGAGCCACCCAGGGGCCCTAGATAATTGTGGGGTTTTTGTTGTTGTTGTTGTTGTGTTTTGTTTTGTTTTTAAAGATTTATTAAGATTTATTATTATTATTATTATTATTATTATTATTATATAATAAGAATATTATTATTCTGCAGAGCGGGAAGCCAGACGCAGGGCTCAATTCCAGGACCCCAGGATCATGACCCGAGTCAAAGGCAGATGCCCAACGACTGAGCCATCCAAGCGCCCCCCCATATAATTGGTTTAACAGGACTAGACAGAGCTATAGTTCAGAAGCTCGTTCCCATAGTACATTGCTTAAAACTTTGAAAGATTCAGCCGCATTGTAATTAGTTACAAATCTGTATTGTTGGCACTACTAGGGATATAAGCTTCATAATATGTTATTACTAAGTCTCTATCTTTAATTAACATGCAGTCATTGTTTGAAATGAAATTTTTGGGGCACCTGGGTGGCTCAGTTGATTAAGTGACTGCCTTCGGCTCAAGTTATGATCTCAGAGTCCCAGGATCCAGTCAGGCATCTGGCTCCCTTCCCTGCTCAGTGGGGAGCCTGCTTCTCTCTCTGATCCTCCCCCTTCTTGTGCTCTCTCTCTCATTTTCTCTTTTAAATAAATAAATAAAATCTTTAAAAAAAAAAAAGAAAGAAAGAAATGAAGTTTGAGATCCTATAATATTTTACTATAGTCTTAGATGCATATTCTCATAAAATTTCTGGAGAGAATGACTCAGTTAGTTGAACGTCTGCCTTTGGCTCAGGTTATGATCCCAGGGTTCTGGGATCAAGTCCTGCATCAGGCTCCCTGCTCCATGGAGAGCCTGCTTCTCCCATTCCTTCCACCTGCCGCTCTGCCTACTTGTGATGTCTCTCCCTCTGTCAAAATAATAATAATAATAAAATCTTTAAAATCAAATATCATATAATACATTAATGACATAGGAGTCTATTGATGCTGCTGCTGTGACTAGCACTATTAGCATTGTCTGCTACTACAATGAAGACGAGGGGTGGAAAGAGTGATGAGTAAAGTGCTGAGCACTTTACACCAATCATGCCACAATTTAATCCTTACAAATGAAGTTCCATGTGGGTTAAGTTCTTTGCCCAGGGTCATGCAGCTAGCAGGGAGGCCAAACTCTCGAGTGCACACTTTTAACCACTGTGGCATATATTGGTTTATAACCTAGGCCCTGGAGAGACTCTGAAAAGCCTACCCTCTGTTTCAAATCATTAGGGCATTGTTTGATTCAGTTCCGTGAAAAAACTTAGCAAGTTATACATAAGTTTGCATTCCTAAAAATGAATCGAGCTCAATTTGTTCAAGCAAAAATTTTTAAGCAACTCCTACATGAAAGAAAAGATATTCGTAATTGTTATTGATGATCAGCTTGGGGGAAAAAGAAACTGCAGATCTCTAGAAAAAGCTATTAGTGGTGCCAATAAGAGCTCTTATTAAAGTCTTTATTTATTAGGTACTAAATAATTGTACAGAGTTAAGTCACATCATGATTTATGACAAGTTATTATGTCATTTTCCAGTGGGAAAATGGTATAATGAATAAACTACCCCAGAATTGGAGCTAATGCAGTGTTTTACATCATCATATCGTGTCATCTATATACACATCTTCGTGATGAATATTTAAAGTTCCTATATTAATTGCAAATAATTGAGTCAATATGATGATTTCCATTGTTTTGAACGTCACCCAAAGCATCGTATTTCACATTTTAATAAGAAATCTTCATTTTAACCAGAAATCACTTTCTTTTTCTATGTGCACAGTTTTTATTTGATTACATTATGACATTGGGTGTGCATCTGTCACCAGAATTTTCCTATTTCAGTTTCCTTAAAAGCATAATTCAAAAGGTGTGTTTTAATTTATGCTTTCTATATTTTGAGAAAAACCTGTCATGATCTAATAACATAATTTGGTTTCCTTTTCACCTAACATATTCATTATTTTAATGAGCATTTTGGAAAAATACTTGATACAAATTTTCCTAGTCCTCTTTTCTGACATCTTCTATGACAAAACAGTGACATTTAGAAGAAACTGGTTGTAAGACACCATCTGTATCCCAATTAAAAATAAATTTCAGAAAAAGAAAAAAATTAAGGATCACATTTCTAATATTAGTCAATTAGCCTAAGAAAGAAGTTATGGCAAAATGTCATGCCTATGGAATGGTTTGCTGTCTATCTTCAAAATGGGAGTCAAGGGGAAAATATCAGTATGTGTCACAATTTTCCCATGTTATGATGGGCCCATTTATTCTGTATATTTTCTTGCTCAAGGAAATGAAAATAGAGAATCTTAATGGTTATTCATTTTATTTTTTATATTTCATTATTGTTCACCAGAAAATTCATATGTTGAAGATTATAATGATGATGAAAATCTTAATAATAAAATAACCATCATCATTAAATAAAGAGTTTTTCAGTGACCCACATATGTGAAAAAGATAGAAACTCGGATTTCCGGTTTTACCATTTGGTTACCTTAGTTGACTCTTTCCATCTTTTTGAGTCTCTGATTCTTTATCTGATGAAGTAAAGGGTTGTACTAAATTATCTCTGGTTAACTTCTGCTCTGCATATACATTAATTTTCTTATGTTTTCTGGGAGAGAACCTTCTTTACCTAATGTCTTAGAAAGAAAAATGGTGTTAGGGAAAAGGCACAGAATCAGATTTTGTGGCCAATGGACAGTCAGAAAGGAATATAGGGATGTTTACATTCTTTTCTATTTTTCTATTTTATTCAACTATAGTTTCTTTTTCTTTTTTCTTTCTTTTCTCTTTTTTTCTTTTTTTTAGATTTTATTTACTTACTTGACAGAGAGAGAGAGAGAGAGAGAGCGCGCGCACAAGCAGGGGCAATGGGAGAGGTAGAAGCAGGCTCCCCGCTGAGCAGAGAGCCAAATGTGGGGCTTTATCCCAGGGCCCTGGGATCATGACCTGAGCCTAAAGCAGAGGCTTAATGGACTGAGCCACCCAGACCCCCCAGTTGTGGTTTCTTTAACTGATATACACAACATCCCATGCACTTGGTAGAGGAGAGCCACGGTTTATGCTGTTGTGGGGATGTGGTGTTGCCAAACCGGACACCAATGCATGATCTCTGTGCCCGCTTCTAAGAGCCTGGAAGAAGTTTCACCGCCCTGAGGTAGCTTTGACAGTCCCTGCACTTACCTCATAAACTCGTGGTTAACCAGGCTTTTGTTTTTGATTTTTTTAATTAAAAACAACAACAACACTAGTAACATGTTTGAATGTTTTAAAAATAGATCTGTTTCATTAAAAGTAATGAAGGTAAAGAGCAGTATTTGTGGTTTTTGGAAACAAACATGTTTGCGCTTACTTTAAGGAGAGAGAAGATGCTTACCTTTCCATTTCATTTATTTTTGGTTGCAGAACTTCAGATGGTGGCAAAGTTGTTGGCACCATAGAAGTCAGTGTCGTGAAGATGGGGGAGATTGAGGATGGGGAAGCCGACCACATCACCACAGATGTGCAGGGACAAAAGGTAGGGTCTCAGTCAGCTCAATGCACACATTAAATTAGAAGCGATCAGTTTCGCCAGATGCCAGAATCATCACACCCCTGTGCACTATGAAATGTCATTATTCGAAAGCCAAATGAGAAATCAGCTCTGGAACTGAAGTGCCCTAAGTAGGCTTCATCTGCTGAACCAGAGGGTCTACTTGCACGGAACTATGCAAAGCCAGGTGCCATTCAGAAACGCCTCTTCTTTGCCCCTGCTCCCCTGTTGACACTGACTCCTTGCAACGGGAACAAAAGTATTGATCACTGCTGCATTCTGCCCTAATTAACCCTACGTGAGCTGCACAGAAGATTCTGGGAGGGCTGTTGCCGAAAGTAACCGCTCCTCCACTCTCAAAACTCTTTAGAAAGAGATGCAATTTGAGTTTAGATTTCATTTGTATGGGAAGGAGCACAGATTTGACAATGCTGTGCCTCATGAAACTGCAGAGAGAGAAGTAGGAAATAGTGCCAAGCAGCGGGGACAGCTTTGGAGGAGGGGCGACGCCAGCTGGAGGTGAAGCAGCTTCCTTGAAGCTGAGCATAAAGGTCCCAGTGCATATCAGTATGTGTCCAGGACTTCTCCTTTCTTTTCTCTAAGAAAGAGAAACTTGATATAAGTATTAACCTAAATTCCTGTCTTAGGAATGCAATTGCCTACTTTACTGAGCCACGGGGGAGGGACTTAAAACTGCATCTTTTCAGGAAAGATTTTGTATATACACTGTAATTCCTACCTTTTCATGAAGGAGTATTTTCTAATGATAAGGCCTTTAGTGGCTTACTTTCTGGCTTAGTGGCCCTTATCTGGGAGCATATTTGATTTTGGGTGCTGAGGAAACATCTACATGGGAAATGGTGTTTCTCTAACACAACAAATACTGACTTTACAAAAGAAATCTAAGACGGCCCTTCAAAAGAATATTGTTCTTGCCCCAGAATAAGCTAGGGTCTGGTCTGCTGGGCCAAGCCTTATTGTTCTCTGTTCCCCTGCTCTCCCTCAGAACATAGTGAGGGTCCTGAGAATATTCCAGGGAGGGTCAAAGTTCCAAACAGATTGCCTGACAATGGGAGGGCTGTCCTGAGTTTTGCAGCAGACCCTCTCCAGGTTTGTGTATTCAAAACACCAGTTGTGGCTCTTAGGATGTGTGCTTCTGAGACCCCGATTGTGGGACCCCTTCACTCGATCCCTCTTTCCTTTGGAGTTCTGTATAAGATGGGTATTAGTCATCACTGCATGAATGCTTGCATCAAGATTAAGAAGGAAAGATTTGGAGGCCAAGTGGCAGACTGAGTACAAAAATAGACAGATAAGACTGCCTAGACCTATGGCAGTATGCCAGGAGACCAGTAGCAGAAACACTTCCCATTTCAACACAGGCCTAGTCTGACTGCTCCCAATCTAGTACTAGTCACGTCTCTATTTTCACCCCCTGACTCCTTTACTGTGTTGCTATTATGAGGCAGTGCAAATTGAATCAGACTCTTTGCATAAACAGAGAACTTGACACCCAGGAATATACCCCATCAAAGCCCCACATAATGTTTCTGACTTAGAAATGTGAACTTAAAAAGACTAAACTGAACTGTTCTGGAAATAGGAGGTGGCAGTGTCAGCGTGGACCATGTACAAGTCATAAATTGGCCAAAATGATAAACATATCAATCATTGTTGGTGTTAGTTCTGTCCCGTCTGGGTTCTTAGTAAACATTGACCTTTTGCGAATTTTTTATGAAGTTATAATAAACTCTGTTGGCAAGCCTTCAGAATCTTCATAATTCATGAAGAATATGCAGTAAGGTCCACTGTGCACACTATTCAGGAGAATTATGTGGGAATAACTTTATCTCAGTGTTTCACAAAGGGTTATCAGAATTTTCTGGAGTGTTTGATAGATACACGCAAACTCCTTTGCAGATCTGCTTAATCAAAATCTCTATGAAGTGTATTAACACAATCTCCTAATGGAGACTGAAGTCCTGAAATTAGTGAATGACTGAAACACAGGACAAGACAAAGGGACTGAAATTGAGGTTATTTGTAAAAAAACACTACTCTCCGGAGTTTGTATGAATGGACGAGAAAGAAATGAAACTGTTAGCACCAGTTCTGTGGGTGAGTGACACGCCATTGCTCACATAAATCGAAGTAGGTAGAAGATTATAGTACCTGTTTTAATCAGCTTGGGCTTCCATAATAATAAAATACCACAGACTGAATGGTTAAACAACAAAAATGTATTTTATCACGGTTCTGGAGGCCAGGAAGTGCCAGGTCAATGTGCCAGATGACTTTGTTCCTGGTGAAGGCTCCCTTCCTGGCATGCAGACTTCCTTCTGTGTCCTCACATGGCCTTTCCTTGGCACATGAGCACAGAGACAGCCAGTGAGCTCTGGTGTCTTTCCTCTTTTTATAAGGACACCAGCCCAATAGGACTAGAGCCCCACCCTTATCATCTTCTTGATCTTTCATTCCCTCCATAAAAGCTGTCTCCAAATCCAGTCACATTGGGTGTTGGGGCTTCAGCAGAATGAATTTTGAGGAACACAATCCAGTTTGTAACAATATCCCTGGTGTAAATCCATTTGAATCTTTAATTTCATAAAACCTCCAGAGCCTGGAATAAAATATAAATGAAAAGCCAAGCTCTGTTCTCTCACATTAACTTACTTGTTTCCTCAAATCATATTGTTATGATATAGTTCTCATCAAGAAAGATGGTTCAGAAGGTCATTCACCATACCACACTGGTTCAAGCTTTTTTTTTTTTTTTTTTTTAAGACTTTATTTATGTTTTAGAGAGTGAGAGAAAGGTAGAGAGGCAAGCAAGTGGTTTGGGGTGGGGGAGGGCAGAAGAGAGAAAAATCTCAAGCAGGCCCCCTGCTGAGCACAGAGCCTGATGCAAGACTGGATCCCACCACCCTGAGATCATGACGTGAACAGAAACCAACAGTGGGATGCTTAAGGGACTGAGCCACCCAGGTGCCCCGCTCAAACTTTTATTTGACTTGGACGTACATACTGATAGAAGACAAAGTGTTAAAATCACATAGCTAGAGAAAGAAAAATTCACAAGAGAAGCAGTAATGTGGACATTTTACAAAGTTCATATAATAGATGAAATGTTGCATTAGGTATCCAATTTTTTTTTTTTTACATGTTGGAGTCATCTTTGACTCATTTCTTCCTCTCATAGGCTAAGTGAGTATGTCAGCAAATCCTGTTGATTTTTGACTTTTAAATATATCCAGGACCCAGTGGCTTTTGAGGCCTTCCCTCTTACAGCATTATCTGTCACATACATGTTTATGGTGGTCTCTTAAATGTCCCTTCTTCCTCCTTCCCGACACCCCCATCATCATCTTCTCAGCAGAGCACTTATTAAAATGTAACATGGAATATTTCATTCCTCCATTGGCTTCTCAACTCCCTGAAAGTATAAATCTAAATCCTTTCGGGACCTACTTAAAGTCTGTGAGTGTCGGCCCTCATTACTTTCTTCATCCTCTACTCCTATTCCTTGCTCACTTCCATCTAGACTCATTAGTTTCTTGGCTGTCTATTTAACATTCCAGGTGCATTTCCAATTCAGGTCTTTCACTTTGTTTTTCCATCTGCTTTTTTAGCATTTTCCCTAGGGTAAATATGTGCTTCATTCCCCCACTTCCTTCCAGTCTTTTTTTTTTTTTGCAAACTGTGACCTTCTTACTCTGCCTTCTCTGCCCTATATCCAAAATTGCCATGCCTACTGGAAACATTCTATCTCCTTTCTCTACATCATTTTTGTCTTTTGTACTTAGCACTGTCCAACATCATATATATTTTATTTATCTCATTTATTGTCTATTTCCCTCAATAGAATTAAATTCCATGAGAGAAAGATATTTGTCTATTTTGTTCTCTCCTTTACCCTTCCCCCTAGTGCCTAGAATAGAGCCTAGCACAGGAAAAATGAGTGAATGAGTAAATGACAAGTCAATTTTACCTGGAAGAAATAAAATCCAAATTTGTCTCCTAGAAAGGATAAAATTTGGCTGCATATAAGGCTGTGTACAAACTAATTGGTCCATAAATAAAAACTAGAGTGAGGATGCAGGAAAGAGTGCAGAATTATGAAGGAAAGAGGAAGAAACTTTTAAAAACAACCTTTTGATTAAAGAGTCAAGAAAAAAATATGCTGCTACAGAAAGGAAAATGAGGAAGGAAAATGATCAAATCAGGTGATAGGTAGGAAAACCAATGTAAGTAACAGCCAACAGGATCTAGTGAGATGGCCATTGCCCTCCGCTCTGCCCTGCCACAGAGGGCACTTGGCTTCTTGCCAGGGGAGGGGGATTGTTAACAGACATCCTCTAGTGAGGCTCTGCTGGAGCTGAATTCAGCTCCTGCTTTGTCTCCCCTTTTGTTTACTGTCTTTATTATATTTGAATGTGGCACATGGCACCGTACCAATGACCAAAGTAGTGGTGATTTCTACAGAAGGAAAGAAAAGTCTTACATATTTATAACGGTGACAGAGTTGGTATAAGTAGAGTAATATACATCTTATTTTTATTATGAGCCTGACCTGACTAGCATTTTGATGATAGTATTTTGTGGCCCTTCTCAGGTCATTTAGCACCCATATTTTGAAGCGGTGTTTAATCAGATACTCATTAGCCATGGTCAGGGAAAAGGCAGAATCCCAGGGGAGCTAAGGACAATCTTGAAAAGTTCCATCCCTTTATTTTTCCCAAATACAGAAGTGAAAACAATATAACTAACTTAACTTACTTTATAAGATATTTGCAGACATGTAATATTCATCATTCATTTATCAAACAATACTACCTTCTGTGTTCTAGGCAGTCTACCAGGTTCTAGATGTTCAATAATGAACCAAGTAGACACAGACGCTGCCTTCTAGGGAATTAAACAATAATAAAATAAGCAAGTAATGTATTGTTGATCAGATGGTACTATATGCTATCAAAAAAATAAGGGTACAAGGACAAGAGAGTGTGGACTGTGACCATTTTATGCTGGGTGTTCAAGGATGGATTCACTGGTAATGTGATATCTGAACTGAAACACGCAGGAAATAGGGGAGCAAGAAATGGGCATCTGAGAGGAACACGAATTCTAGGTAGATTAACAGCAGGGGCAAAGACCCTGAGATGGCAGCATGTCTCTAATGACTGGAACTGGGGGTTGAAAAGGAGAGTGGAAGGAGTTGAGGATAATGTCCACAGGCAGGGAAGACAGATTGTATACTCCCTTATGGGCCACTAGACTCTGAGCTAGGTGGAAAGACAGTTGAGGATTTTTGAGTACAGGTATAAAATAATCTGATTCATGTTTTAAGAGGACTGTCCTGGCTGTTGTGTTAAATATGGCCTGAAAAGAAGCAGGGACAGAAGAATGGAGCCTGTTCATTGCAAAGATTCAAGGCAGAAATGAAGATGAGTTGATGAGGTGAATCAGAGACAGTGAAATGTGGCCAGACTCCAGGTACCAAAGAAAACCAAAGAATGCATTTACCATCTGTAGTGACGATGAAAAATGAAAGGAACAGGTGCAGAAGGACCAGAGATTTTGAGATGTTAACTTTGAAATTTGAAAGGGATGCATACATCCAGGCAGTTGGAGATTTGAGTCTGGAATTCACGTGAGATGTCCAAGCTAGAATGACATATTTGTGACTAGTCAGCTAGCACTTGGATGGTATTTAAACCATGAGACTGAATTAGATCACCAAAGTGTAGCAATTTGCATACTTTATACTCCTAAAATTGGCATTTATGGGATTTTATCTATTAATATTTACTGTATTACAGATTTTGCTTACTTAGGTTAGACCTGTGGACATCTATCGCATTAGTAATTCAAACAAATGTTTAAAGCAGAAGAGTAAACAAGCACACATACCATTAGCTGTCAATGTGTTAGGGCCGCTACAGAATTCCACTATAAGCTTATAAGAGAAAGAGAGAAGCAGATGAATTGTGCTTTCATATTATTATGGAAGCAATTTTTGTCTTCTCCCTGTGCCAGATGTTGCAGAAGGTGCAAAGCCAAAAGTTATCAGGGACCCCTGGAGACTCCAGGCCAAACTTGGGCAACCATGATTTGAGGAATAAACTGATACATGTAAAAGTGCTGGTCTTTGTCCTTTCTGATCATTGTCGTCCTTACAATTTGGTTAATTTCCTAGCCCAAACCATGGCAAATTGGTATGTTAGTCGATAGTCAACATCATTAAACTCCAAGAAATTTATATATCTTATATGTCTTCCTCTTGGTCACACTTACCATCAAATGACACTTTTTAAAGCACTCCTCCAAATCAGTAGGCTTGCGGTGAGTGCTGTGGGGGAACAAAAAGCACGTAGTGTTTGTTACTCCTGCTCAGTATCACAAATATGAAATTGTTGCACTGAGAGCACACACAGTAGTAGTGCGTAACCCTGAAAATATCCATCATAATGACAGCAATAAACAGTACATAGCTCGGGCCTCCTTAAACCTGTGTTTAATGATTTCAAGTCATTTTAATCTTTGCATACTCTGTAGCATCTAGCACAGTGTAAAAATGATTCTAGGTCCAACTGTAAAAAAATTAAATAAGCTAGGCTGAGGAAATAAGCACTGTGGTTCTTGGCTTCGGAACTCTCAATTTAAATATGACACAGACAGTACACTTGGGAAACAACTGAGGAAAATAATTAAAGTCCAAATACAAAAATATTAATTTAGTAAATATTTATTGGATTTTTCTGTTTATGTCCATGGATTTAAATCTTGAGAGCATTGTAAATAATAAAGCTTTAAAATACAATAAAAATGCAAAAAAAGAATGTTAATAGGTTAAAGTTATTCTAAATATCTGCCTTCTAGTGTAGATGGAAGATACAGTGTATGAAAGTTCTACTTCTATATCCTTTGGTAAAATAATATAGACCTTCTATTAGGAAATCAAAGTTGACTTTGATTATGAAGAGAGCTCCCTCCACGTAGAGAAGCAGTTTCTCAAGATAATAGCCTGCTCCCCATGAATTATGGACTTCCTTACTAAAAGGGTTTAATATAAACTATTTCTATAAATTATGTTGTAGATGATAATCCTGTTTGGAAAGGAGGATGGCTCGAAGCTATATACATAGTTACTATGTGGAAGGATACGAAGGACAAATCATGAAAGGATTTGAACACCAGTCTGAGAATACTGAATTTGATTGGCCAGTAAATAAACATCATACATTGTAGAGCAGAGCACTGGTATGATGAATATAAAGTTTATGAAAGATTATTTCAACAACTCTATATAGACTGAAAAGAGTAGAGGAAATACTGGGAATAAGAGAAATAAAGAATTTTAAATATACCCAAGCATCATCGCACATTGCTCTAGTGATTTGGGAAGTACATTTTCCAAATAGCTGTGGAGTAAAAGAAAGGATCACCTCTGAGTTCTGGTTTGCTCAGGAAAATGAGTTAGAGGACACCAGATTCTAAAAGCTATTTGCAGTTATTCATTCCTTCAGTAAAACGAACCTCAATAGAAGCACGAAAGAAATTATGAAAGCACATTTTTCCCTATCAAGAAATGTGATGCATGTTTATGATGGGGGAATAAGTAGTGGACTATACAAATACTAAAGCAATATTTAAATCAATGCTTTAAATTATCTTTCTTCTTAAAATGCTTGATAGATGTAAGCATTCCATCATTAACAGTGACTTCAGTGGCCATGAGTCTCCAAGAGGGCCAGTGCCTGGAGAAGAAAGAGTGGAGGGAGACAGTTCAGAGATAGCCCAAGCAATCTTGATACACCCTGCTGGGGAGGGTGATCTGAGCCCTTCCGAGTCTCTTGAGCAAAGCCATGCATGCTACAGAAGTTTGGCTGCTTCCCTTATAACTCCTCGCCAAAGATGTTTCTGAGTTCTGGGTTTTGCTTTTATTTGCATTTGTTTGTTTATGTCTGATATAGTTGGTCTAAAAATTCACTCTCCTCTCTACTCAAACTACTACACTCTCCCCACCCTTTTTTTGGCTAGAGATAGAAGGAAACTCATGAAAAAATCAATGCCAGTCATGCTGGTCTCTGTCTGCGTGAGAGTAAGTCTCTTGTCAGTTTCCTGGGGCCAGAAGAGGTGCTTCCTCTGTTAATTACAGTTTCAGAGGGAGTTAAGGAAAGGCCATCACTTAGTGCTGCATTGTCTGGCATATTGTTACCCATTTCTGCTTCACTCCCCAGGACCATTGCAATGTGCTTGTCTGTGTCCAGAGCAGTGTTGGCTCTGTAAGAGCTCATGAGCATAATCTATTAATCATAGATTCTAGATTCATGATCTTTAGATCAGATTATTTACAAATCATTTATTTTTATGTCAGCAATTTATAAATCAGAGATCAATTTATTTATAAAGTTTCCTCCTACTTTATGAACAAGTGTGTGCATTGTTTTGCCACAGATGAAAATCTTCTTTTGCCTTATGTAATTTTATGGTACAACATATTTTATCTTTTATTTAAAGCTTTTACTTAAAAATCTAGAAAATAATTTGCTTTTTATTGATCTCAAACTATCCCAGGTGACAGAAATGTAAAACCATTCAGTTTATCAATGTGATTTGCTGCACTAAGAACAGATTTCTAGCACGATGGGGACAATCCTTGTCCATTTTTTGCTTTCCTTTCTAAGTAGTTTTTAACTATAACCAAGATGTAGTCTGTAATTATGCAATGCAATAATATAGATGTTTAAATAATCACAAGTTAAACAAGTTTCATAATAAAGATAAAGCTGAAAATAGTCTTACAAAAATGTCTTTCAAAACTTTTTGAAACCATGTGCCTAGCCTCATGTTTTGCAAACAAAATGGAAAAATTTCATTTCTTAATTTCACTATTTTCATATGTGTGTTTTTTCTTTTATTCTTCCCTAGTGTGCACTGGTATGTGAATGTACAGCCCCAGAAAGTGTGAATGGAAAAGATAACTTACCTTTTTTGAATGCAGGTATGTATCTCAGTTTGGGAAACTTATGTAGTTTCATATAAAGGTAAGTGTTAATTTCTGTGAACTCATGTTAAACGTGGGCAGCATCCTCACAGAATCATTTGTGAACACTTAGCACATGAACTGGTAATCACTAGAAACATCATCACTAGTGGAGTAGGGATAGACATTGTTCCTGGGTTCTGGCTCATGGAGCGGAAGACTGAATCTGGGACACAAAGAAGGCCGAAGTGAACGTTAAAGTGAAGATGACAACAGAAAAGAAAGAAAAGAGCTCTCTAGAATGAGTGAGGCAACTCCTGAATGAGTTGCCATTGAGGGCTTTCATGGTTCATCTTTTACAGGAAACTGACCAGGGAACTTGGTAAATTTTTTGTCAATATCATGGTGGATTATTGAATACCAGGTATATATTTAGAATGAGCACTCTGGACTTGTAACTATCATGAGAACAAACAAGGTGTTCTTGTAAATATCATGTCTATTTCTCCACCTCTGGGATTTCTGTGAGCCTGGTTTTATCCCATTCCCATGGTCCCCTACCTGTCTCTCCCTACCTAGCCTGTCTGTCCCTTATTCAACATGACAACCCCATAAGAAAGATATAAAAATACTTTGGCTATTTGGCAAAAAAAAATTCCTTTTAGCTCTGGATTTTGTATTATCTTGAAATAAGACACATTAGAGGACAGTAAGCATTAGAAATATGAAGCTCTTAGCATGATCTAGAGGGAGGAGGAAGGAGTAAGGGGAGAGAGAGCCGCAGACTCCCTGCCTAGGGCCCGGAACCACCCAGGCTCCAACAATCAGAAAGGTTGACTTTCTAATTATAGAATTCAAAACAGAGTTGTTAAAACAGTAGATATATAATTCAGTAGGAAAAATTCATATGCGCGTTTATACATTCCTGGGAGTGTATGTATAGAATGTGTTGCTTGCAGTAATATATTTGAATTTCAACAAGGCACTAAACCATGTGTTAAATGATAACTTTGTGAATAAAACTGAAACTTATAGTACAGTTAAAAATGTGATAATATGTGTACATAAATTATGGATCTACTTTTTAATGAAAATGTAAATTATGTTACCATTAATACTAAGAGTAAACAATGACTAGTACAGTGACAAGCAGCAGGCTAAATGCCTCCTATGTCTTGGCTTGCCTTCTGACCTGTGCTGTGAAAAAGGCACTGTTCTTATCCTCCTTTTACAAATGAGGAAATTGGTCAAGGTCACCTACCTGGTAAGTATCAGGTCCAGAATTTAAATCCAGTTGTGATCCCAAGGCCTTTTTCTCTTAATTACTAGGCCATGCTATTACTTAAAAAAAAAAATTAATTAAAGTTGGTGCAACAGCAGAATAAGCCTGAATATTTTCCTAACCCTGCCATGTCATAGGTTTACACAATAGCAAAGTTGGAATAATAATCACCTTAGTGAATGATATGGAATTTCAAAGGCTTAGTAATATACACCTGCTAAACTATTAGCGTTTTTCGTTGCCAGCAATCTCTTATAATAAGGAATGAATAAAGGGAAGGCAACTCTTCGACTATGATTATACAGACAGAGAATGCAAAATAAAATGTAACAACAGCAAAAAATCATGAATTATACTTACATGGAATGAGGGATTATACCAAAGAGGAGCAGCTCCTTAGCCTGTGAGCAAATGACATTTTTAATTTCATTTCATTTAGGATGTGATATTGAGAGGGATGTGCAATGAACAATGATGGGTCTACCCAGACAGCCATGGATCCTAAAAGTACTTGATATGTTTTCAGGCTGGTTAAAATAGCTAATATATCCTCAAATGGTCCTCCTCCCATTTAGTTTTCCACCTGAAAATTGACCAAACCTTTAATCCTTTAAGGTACCCAGATAACCTACTGAATTTACTAAATGCCGATTTCGAGAAGTAAAATTGAACGTGGGACATATTAAATTCATGTTAAATACGTTTGAATGAATAGGGTTATCACCACAATCATCTACACTATAATTATAAGATAACTTTTTAATAATTCACTCATCTGAACCTTGTAGGTTTTACGCACAAAGAAATGCCATTTTAAAATACTGATTAGTTTAATATAAATTTCATAGAGAAAAATGGCTTTCTAAGGAAGAAAATATATTACTTAAGGAAGAAGAGACAGAAGGAACATAGTAAAAAATAAATCTGCACCTCCTCATACCCATGCCATAAAATCCGTAAGGCATGAGTCTTAGTAGTGTACTAACTCTTGCCGATTGCTCGTATGCTATTCCCGATGCATAAATTGTAATATGACACAGACAACTGACATGGAACTGATGGAGACAGCTGCATTCTGCAATTTAACTATACTTACTTAGCGGAGTGAAAGACGATTGATTCCTGCCTTTCTGCTTTTACGGAGGCGACAGTTGGGTGGTGATTCTCCACTTAGTTCTAATGCTATTGCATATTGTCTTTAGTCCACGCAACCCAGAGGAGCATTCAGATCCTAGGATACTTGCCACAGATATTTTCTTTGAGCCTTCTTATATTAGGGAAGGATAAGAGTAAATGCAAGTCAAATGTCATAAAGCTAGATTTTTAAAAATGTGTTTAAACTACAACTGAGTGCTCTGTATGAAATATTTATGCTCAAAATATGAAAGCGTGTTGTGTGGGTTTAGAATATGTATGAGTTTGGCCTGTGCATACCTTTGTCTTTTGTTCTATTTACTTTTCTATCTAAACTCAGCAACTTTGGAATTAATCTATTATATTCCCGTGTGTGGTTTTTTCTTTTCTTTCTTTTTTTTTTTTTAATCTGTAGGCAAAGGGAGCTACTGACACTCTTTTCAAGTCTTTGTATTAATGTGTTATATGGAACTTGCCAGCCTCAAGTGAGTTATGAAGTACTTACTGAGTGAATGGAAGAGAATGTCATATCTCATAGCAGCTCTTCACCATTCTATTTATATCTCTAGAGGCTTAATTTATTATTCAGGAAATTCACTTATCTATTGTAAGACTAACAAGAAAAAAGCTCTTCCCCCTAAGTTCTCACCTTTTTCATGCCCTGCTTGCCTTGCAAGTCGAACGTATATGTTGGGAGTCAGGGGAATGGAGGTCAGAAGGAGAGTAAGGATGAGTGGGAGGAGGGCAGAACTTGCAATTCCTTAAGAAAGATAGGTAAGAGCCTTGGCTATATGGGGAGATGCATTCCTTTCAGCTGGTGCATTTACATTCTCTGAAACTAGACACATTGGAAGACATGGTAAGTGTTAGAAATGCGAGGTTCTTACTTAGTTTGACTCTCTGACCATGTAAGTCGTACCATAAAGTTGTTAAAATAGCAGATTTACGTCTCTCATTATCTGCTTATTCATTTAAGCAAAATGGTAGTGAGAACACTTAAAACTGCTTGGTGGTGGTGGGATGGGGAGTAGGGAAGTACAGTCAGGCCTCTCACACGCCCTGCTAAGTCACATCAGTCTAGGAACTTGGCTGCCCCAGAACCATAACAAATGAGTTCTTGTGGCATTAATATAAGCGCACCAGACGGGCTGTCAGAAGAACTGGTGTCGAAGCCTGGATTTGCTAACCAGCAGCGTGACCCCAATACCTGGGTCAGACCCGTCAACATTGATTCTTTTAAAATGACCACGGTAACCTGCACAGCCTTTGACTTCCTTTTCTGGCTCTTACATGTTTGAAGTCTACATAGCATAATTTAGCTTATCCTATTCGCCTTCTTTTTAGAAATATTTCATAAAAGTACTCATTTTAATCCATTTCACAGGGAGTCACATATTAATTTTTTTGTCATTGTTACAGTTGTCTTTCTTAGAGGTTATTTCTATTTAGTAAGCCTGATCAGAAATATGCTTTTTCAAAATTCTGTCAAGAAGATAATTCCCTCTGGAGTCCCAATTCTCCCAGTTTTCCTTGTGAAAGTATAATGCTGCAGAGTACTTCAGCCCATGGACCCTTCCATTACTATGCCAAATCTAAGGAGCTAATGGGCCCTATCATAACATTTCCTCCTTTCTTCCCATTTTGAGTGAATTTTCCCCTGTCAGCAAGCATTAGATCTGATACAGCCTCTTCCTTGTCTGAATCCATACTTCTTGAGTCATGAAATTATCCTTTATATTCCTTGAAGACCACTTTCGCGCTGTAATTTAACGTACATACTGTCCTTCATATTCACAGAGAGTATATCTGACAGCCGAGATTTCTGTGACCGTATAAGTTGGAATCTAAAATAAAAATGTGGGGACTGCCCTGCTCTCAGTCCTCAATCCATGCAGTCCCCTTCCTCTTTGGAGGATTTATTGGTATTTTGCATTTCTTGCTTCACAGACGAATCATACTTTTTCTCAAAATAGGCCACTATGTCTTTGATTCTTTTTCTCAAATTAGAGTTAAGCCATCCACTACTTTGCAGAAGATGCTAGATTATATGCTATTTAAGAAGAAAGAACATTGCGTATTTATTTCTGTATCTCCGTAGCCAAAATACAATAGGAACTCAATAAATACTTGTCAAAAGACAGATAGCAAGTGTATCTTATCAATTCAGTTTATACTTCAGATAAATTACTTTCAAATTCTCATTTTTTAAAAGATTTTATTTATTTATTTGATTGAGGGGGAGACAGTGAGAGAGGAAACCCAAGAGCAGGGGGGAGCTGGAGAGGGAGAAGCAGACTCCCCTCTGATCAGGGATCCTGACTCTGCTTGTTCCCAGGATGCTGGGATCATAACCTGAGCCGAAGGCAGACACTTAATGACTGAGACACCCAGGCACCCTGATCAAATTCTCATTTTTAAATGTTTTCTGCCTCTAATCAGTAAAGCATGTGACTCTTGGTCTTGAGGTCTGGAGTTCAAGCCCTACGTTGGGTATAGAAATTATTAAAAAAAAAAAAATGTTTCCTGCCTCTTATGACACCATAGGTTTTAGCTGCCTTTCACAATACCTAAATATTGGGGTAGCACTCTCCTCACTAAGACTCCTATCCAAAGACATGCGTGACGCAGAATATATTAAGAGATTGTTAAAAATATGTCCCTCTTGGGGCACCTGGGTGGCTCAGGTGTTAAGAGTCTGCCTTCCGCTTGGATCATGATCCCAGGGTCCTGGGATTGAGCTCTGCATAGGGCTCCCTGCTCCACGGGAAGCCTGCTTCTCCCTCTCTCACTCCCTCTGTTTGTGTTCCTTCTCTCACTGTGTCTTTCTCTGTCAAATAAATCAGTAAAATATTTTTTAAAATGTCCCTCTTTACTCATTTTAAGTTCTCATGAATTCCCTCCAAAAAGCAAATTCCCTATTTCCCCCTTTCTTTCTTTCCTTTCATGAGCTATGAAATCTACTAACTTACTGATTTTTAGATGATGTCATTTTATATAAGCAGAGATATTTCTGTTGTATTTTCCCCCATACTAATTTAAATAGATTTTGCCCTTGTATTTGTAAGTCTCTGCTGTATAAAATTTGGGGCCATTTTGAATACCTGCCCTTGATCCTTTTTATTTACTCACTAGACTTCTCTGCCCTTTGCTGTTTTAACAAATATGATAGAGTCTATTACCTTTGCCCATTTGGAATTTCCATACATTTTCATTATGGAGTCTATATTTCATTATGGAATATATTTAGAATGTTAAATAGCTTCAGTGGAAGAGTGAATGTCATTATCTAGTAATCAATGGATTCATCTCTTAGCCACCTTTAAATGCTTCAGATGTCTTCCTGTAGTAAGTCCTCTACCTCCTCCACTGCCCATCTTAGGTAAAGCTAGAAGAAAAATAAAGGCAAGAAGATGATATGGTGAAAAAGCTATCATTTTGTGGACAAATGTGAGGAGAGCTTTCTACTCAAGTTTTTTTCATCCTTCACTCCGATGCCTGTGCTTCCTTAAAGTGAGGTTTTCCATTTTGTTCCCTACTTTTGCATTTTCCTCTCTCAACTCACACAGTTGTTGGTGCTCTCACTGTTCTCTTTTTGGTGAAGGTAATGGTGGGAAACATCGAGCTCCAAGGGTTAGGCTTATGTCTGTGGAATAGTTACATTTACTGGGCACTGTGCTATGTGTAGGAGATAAAATGAGGACAAGAAAAACAGCACAGTCTTGGCCTTCCCAAACTTCACACTCTAATGCGGGACGTGGAATAATAAGGAGTCAGTTGTAGCTGGTAACTGGTAACAACCATGACAGAGATGGGGATGGGAAGGACAAAGAAGACAAACCTATAGGGAGGGATGGGGTAGAAGCCAAGGAAGGCTTCCTGGAGGAGGTGCTAGCACAGCTGAGTTTACTCAGAGCCAACAAAGAGGGTTGTTCCTCTGAGATGCAGAGAATTCCTTGAACAGAAGAAACTGGTGAGAAACAACTTGAGTTCAGAGAATTATAGGTCATTTCAGGTTGCTCAGTGTGAAATATGAGCCACCTTCTACCTTTATTAGTGGTATCCTTTACTTTAATTACTGAACTAGAATGAACAGAGCAAATCATTTAAATTGGAAAGAGTGACTGGAAATCATTTCCTGACCATCTAAAATCTAAAATCCAAATTCTACACACTAACCTCACCAATTATCATCAACTTGAGACTAAATGCCCACAAAATATTATCTTTATGTCCTATTCTGACATCTGTAGTAGTTTTTCTTATTCTGGGCCTTAGTTGAAGATGGAGGGCCAAGAACTGATGGGTTTGGCTAGACGAGGAAGCAGTACTTTGTCCAATACAGCTTATATCCTATTTTCCAGTCTATTCTTTCCTTTTCTTCTTTAAAAAACAAGACAAACAATAACATAATTTAAATTTTATAACAAACCTAGAGAAAAGTAACTAAACCATTTTCAGGAGTTCATTTTTTTAACAATTGATTTTATCTCCTTTTTTCCATATATATATAAAGATTTTATTTATTTATTTATTTGACAGGCAGAGATCACAAATAGTTAGAGAGGCAGACAGAGAGAGAGAGAGAGGAGGAGGAAGCAAGCAGGCTCCCTGCTGAGCAGGGACCCCCCCAATGCGGGGCTGGATCCCGGACCCTGGGATCATGGCCTGAGCCAAAGGCAAAGGCTTTAACCCACTGAGCCACCCAGGCGCCCCCCATCTACCTATCTATCTATCTATCTATCTATATATTTTTTTAAGATTTTATTTATTTATTTGACAGAGAGAGAGAGATCACAAGTAGGCAGAGAGGCAGGCAGAGAGAGAATTGGAAGCAGGTTCCCCACTAAGCAGAGAGCCCATTACGGGGCTCGATCCCAGGACCCTGAGACCATGACCCAAAGCAAAGGCAGAGGCTTAACCTACTGAGCCACCCAGGTGCCCCTCCATCTTTATTATTTTTAAAGATATCTCTCCTTGCTATGTTTTCTGAGTTCCTCTTATGTCTTCTTGCCATCTCTTTTCCATAACCATGCTTAGGATAGTGTTTTAGTGACTTCTATTTAGGTTTTTCAGTACTTATACAACCTTAAAAAGAGACAACCTACATTTCAGATGTCTATAAATCTAAGATATTTCCAAGTACAAATGAGGGAATGTCAGTATCTAATTGGATTACACAGACATATCTTTAGTAAGTATAATGTAGCATTTGGAAAACAGGCAATGTATGTACATTCAGCAGAATAATTAAACTATTAAACAACTGCATAGTTAAAAGCTACAGAATGAATTCTCTACAACAATCTGTAGGACATTAAACTAATGATTTTTGTAAGACTTAAAGCCAATAAAGTCAGAATCCATTTAAATACGTGACTTCTACCACCTCCTGAATGCAAGAAAGTTCACGAAGATAGTCACAGATGAGCTTCCTCTCGAGAAATATATTAAGGACAACTAGAGAAAATAAGCATTTGGCTTTTTGATGACCCTTTTGTCCCTGAGTCTAAATTTATAAAATTCCTTTTCTGTCTACTGACATTCCTAAAACAGGCACAGGGAAAAGAAAGAAAAAAAATCCTCCCTGTGGTATGTCTCTGGTTTATCTTTTCTGCCCTAGTTTGCTTTTAACAGCCATGCTTTGTTGTTTTCCTTTATGAATTGTCTTTGTGTTGGCATTGTTGAACATTTCTTTGGCATCTTTATTTTGATAATTCATTGTTGGAACAACTTGGCTTTGGCAATTGCTGAGCATATTACCTTGTTAAAGAAGCCCCGCTACAACGTCTGAGAAAAATATAGACGTTTGAGTTGTGCTGCAATTTGGGGGGGGGGGGGGAGGGGAGATCTGCCATTTATTTTCCGTAACTGTGCTCACCATAGGAAGTTATCCTCAAGGGGAATGTATCAATATTCGGACCAGCTTAGAACTTTACTGTTATTAAGTTATCCCAAGACCATGATGTGGTCCAAAATATCGCCACTACTTTTCTCTTGGCAGAATCTGTCACACGATGTTTTTAGCAATTGTTTTGGCAAAAGCAGTGAAAAAAATGAAAAGCATAGGCACAGGGGTCTCTTTAGAGAATTTATAATAGAAATTAGATAGTAATCTGAGTTGACGGGCCTATTGTATGGTCAGAAATATATCTTCTATATAAAGAAAAACTTGGCATCAATAAAGAGCCAGAGCTGAAAATGATGGACTCATTCCCATAGCCAGAATGAGTGTGCAGAATTGTTAGAATTGTATCTCTTCTGTAGGGAAGAAACTTTAAAAGATTGACAATTGACACAAGCATTCATCATTTATGATCCATTGTTCAGTATTTGGTGCATGAATACCATGCCTTACTATTACATGAAGATGATAAAATCTCCCCATTATCAACACTGTAAGAATTTTGAGTTAAGAGCATATTATCTGGTCTTTTTTGTAACCAGTGCAATAAATTTGCATGATAATAAAAAGTTGAGCCATATTTTTTTTCATTTTTAAGTCATATTCCATTATATGGTATTTTAAGATACAGAGTAGGTGTTCTTACTCTATGCATAGTAGGTGTTTAATAAGGAATGCTGCTGGATTAAATTGGGTTGTAAGGTGGATCCCACTATAGCTACATTGAAATCCTGATTTAGTACTAATGAATTAGGAGGAGTCAAGATGGTGGAGGAGTAGCAGACTGAGATGACATCAGGTCGCAGGAGTTCAGCAAGATAGTTATCAAACCATTCCGAACACCTACAAACTCAACAGGAGGTCAAAGAGAAGAGCAGCAGTTCTAGAAACGGTACTAATGTTTGGAGACCTATGAGTTTCAAAAGATCATAATCTATGACATAAAAATTAGATGGGGAACATAATTGGGATTTTCTTTTGGATGATCAAGTTGCCTGATTTTTTTTTTTAATTCATCCCAAGTGTTTTCCTTAAAAACAGCAGCATTCCCACAGAGTCCTTGTATGATATGTACCAGGTGGTCAGAGGAGAGTTCTGGAGCTCATTAACCCAACTGCCTTTGATTTCTGCATAAGCTATTTTAATGAAAATCTGTATTTAAACACACCAAAAAGCATTAAGTTAAAAACAATGTGATCCAAAGTGGAAGATTAGCTTTGGGATAACTGAGAAAATGAAAAATTTTATATTTTGTAATCTGATTCAAAATACGGATTTTCTAAAAAATAATCATTGCTTTATAAAAGACAAGAAAAATGAAGGATTCTTATAAAAATTCCATATAATCTTGAAGAAAAAAAAAACAGAGGTTTAAAAGCAGCACATAAGCTGAGTATACATAAGCCAAGTAACTGAATATGTACTTAGGTTACTAAGAAAAAATTTGGACATTTCAGAGATTTTTTTTGTCTTAGTATAAAGAAATGGGTTTATATTCCTAATCATGTTAGCTATATTAGAACTCATGACACCCATCAATGGTTTAACCTGACTGACCGTATGTTAAATTCAATACATGCATTTTTTTCTTCTCAAACTCTAGAGATAGAACAGTAGAGATTGTAGTAAAATTCTTACATCTTTGAAACATTGTAACTTTAAAAATTAATAAGGTATCATAGTTTCTTTTATTGGCTGGCTTATAATACAGATGTAAGAAAATATATCTGATGAGGCCTAATATCCAAAATATATAAAGAAATCATAAAACTCAATAGCAAAAAAGTCAATCAGATTTTAAAATGGGCAGAGGACCTGAATAAACATTTTTCCAAGGAAGACATACAGATCTCCAACAGGTACGTAAAAAGATGCTCAATATAACTAATCATCAAGGAAATGCAAATCAAAACCACAATGAATGGTCACCTCACACCTATTACAATGGCTATTATTCAAAAAGATAAGAAGTAACTAGTGTTAGAGAGGATGTGTAGAGAAAAGGGACCCCTTTTGCACTGTTAGTAGGAATGTATATTGGTGTAGGCACTATGGAAAACAGTCTGGAGGTTCCTCAAAAAATCAAAAATGGGATTTCTATGTGATCCAGCAATTCCACTTCTAGGACTATATCCAAAGGAAATGAAATGAAAACACTAACTTGAAAAGATACATGCCATCCCCAGGTTCATAGCAGCATTATTTATAATAGCCAAGTGTCCACTGATGGAAGAATGGATACAGAAATGTGTTGGGGCACCTGAGTGGCTCAGTGGCTTAAAGCCTCTACCTTTAACTCAGGTCATGATCTCAGGGTCCTGGGATCGAGCCCTGCATGGGGCTGCCTGCTCAGCAGGGAGCCTGCCCCCCCACCACCGCCTGCCTCTCTGCCTACTTGTGATCTCTGTCAAATGAATAAATGAATAAATAAATAAATCTTTAAAAAAAATGTGTACTATACGTAATGGAATATAACTCAGCTATAAAAAAGAATGAAATCTTACCGTATGCGACAATATGAATGAACCTTAAAGGAATTATGCTAAGGGAGATCAGTCAGACACAGAAAGACAAATATCATATGAGCTCTCTTATATGTAGCATCAAATCAGTCAATCAATCAAAACAAAAACCAAGCTCATAGACACAGAGAACAGATTGGGAGTGCCAGAGGTAGGTGGTGACAGTGGTTGAAACGAGGGAAGGGCATCAGAAGGTTCATATTTCCAGTTATGTAAGTCTTAGGGATATAATATACAACACGATGGCTATAGTTAATAATACTCTGTTTGAAAGTTAGTAAGAGAGCACACCTTAAAAGTTCTCATCACAAGAAAAAAAATTTATAACTATGATGGTGACAGATGTTAACTAGACATTGTGGTGATTATTTGGTGACAGCATACAAATATTGAATCGTTACATTGTACACCTGAAACTAATGTAATGTTCTATGTCAATCACCTCAATAAAAAAGAAGGGAAATAAATATAATTATCTATGAATCTGTGATAATAATATAATTGATAAAATTTAGAGATAATATTTATGTTAAAATATAATCACTTTGGATATATAGCTCTAGGTTCTATTTCTATTTTTTTTTAAGTGTACATACAACTCTAGATTTTAAACATTTTACCTCAACATGCTGAACATATTCTATTGTCTTCTGGCTTCTATTGGTGCTTTTGAAAAGTAAACACTGGCTAATTCTTAGCAGTGGATAGGTAGGTATACTGGAAACTTTGCGCCTGGTTGTTGAAGAATGGGATGTTGGAAATCAACATTTCTGATATAGCATCAATTCTGATAATGATAATGTCTACACAATACTTCTGAGAATGGATGATTGCAGAGGAATGGATGAAGCGATCCTCATTTTAATGTTCCAAAAGCTATTGTATATTTACCTAAGTAGTGAATGAGATACGGTCTTATAGGACATTAAATTTTTGAAAGGAATTTTACCCTATACGTTGAGGTGACCTGGCCCATATAACCCATGCTTCATTTTAATATCAAATTTTGTTTTAAATCAGCTTTTTTGGTAAACTGGAGTTAAATAATTATAGCTGCTTTACTGGCAATTGACTGATATTTTCTTACCCACTAAGCTTTGGTGCATGAGTATAACAAAGGCAATCATTGCTCAACAACAGAGGAAATAAATTTCTGACCTAAAATACGTGGCTGGAGAGTGTGGCAGAACGCCTCATGAAAATGTATCAAATATTATTTTAATATCTGGCCCTCCGCTTTTTCCCTGAATCTTAAAATCATTAATGGCATGGTCCTAAACACTTGCCATCCACAAATACAGCTTGTTCACAACCTTATTGTCTTGCTTCTGGTAATATGTGGTATTAGGAAAGTATATTATTGACTCATTGGCACTAAAGTATGCATAATATTTGAACTGTAATAGCTCTTAAGACAACGAATAAACCTTTCTAGCATTTAAGAAACAAAGCAATTTTAGTAGTGGGGCCATTTGAAACCTCTGAAATAACATGTCAGTTCTCACCTACTGTCTAAGTGAGCAGAGTTGACTAACAATTATCAGAAGAAATTAAGAAATATTATTTTTCTATGTATTATATGTTTATATATATTTTATGTATATTTATAAATACATATGCTTTAACAAAATCTTTAGAAGAGAAAGAAATTAATAGGTGGCAAACTAGCAAGACACAATAGCCACATTTATGAATTGGAACCTGATGTATCACTTTTTAATTTAATAAAGACTACTTGTCCCAGAAGCTACTGAAAATTCTTAGAAATTCAAATACACTATTCCATTATGATAAAAACAAATTCTTGATTAAATTAACAATTACAATGATACACTGATTAAGGATTTTGTTAATTGATCTTTCTCTAATGGGCATATATTTATAATTTAACTATTAACCTGTTGTGTTTTTCTTCCCTCTCAGTGCTAAAGAACCCGGTGTGTAAATTATATAGATTTCCCACATCTGACAATAAGTGGATGCGAATCCGGGAGCAGATGTCAGAGAGCATACTTTCTTTTCATATTCCTAAGGAATTGATTTCTCTTCACATAAAAGAAGATTTGTGTAGGTAAGAGAAAATAATTTATGATTGTCTCTCACGTTCTTTTTTTCTAGAAAGCATTTTTTCTTAAAGTATGATCATAACGTAAAAATCTAGACTTGCAACTGTCCAGTGTTGATGGCCACTAACCATGTCTGTCTGTTAATCATTTGAAATGCTACTAATCCAATTTGACATGTTCTTTAAGGATAAAATACAGATTTTGAATTCTTATCCCACAAACAGTAGAAGACTGACTTTATGATGATATATTAAAATTTAGAGTATATTAGGGTTAAGTAAAATATGTTATTAATCTCACCTGCTTTTTTTAACTTTAAAAATATGACTACTAGAAAGTTTAAAATTATATATATGACTCTCATTATGGCTTGCATTATATTTCTATTGCATAATTGGTATCTAGCTAATCATGTGAGTTTTGACCTTGCTAATAATCCTTTTATCTTTATCTCATCTGCTTACGATTACTGTTTCTGCAAGAAATTCCTACTTGACTCTTCTTGGTACTACTCATCTGTAACAAGACTTTTAGATGTTTTTGGTCCAAAAACCTCTTTATTTATTGTTTTTAAAAGAGAGAGAGAGTAGGGGACAGGTAGGGGGAGAGAGAATCTTAAGCATGCTGGGCATGGAGCCAAATGCAGGGTTCAGTCTCATGATACTGAAATCATGACTGAGCTGAAATCAAGGATCAGCTGCTTAACTGACTGTGCTATCCAGGCACCCCCTTAGATGACTGATAATGTATGCTCTATGAATGGACAGTGTTGTCATATAGCAAACTTAAATATGTTGCCATAATAAAACAGAAAGATCTGGGAACTGATTGTCAATAAGAATATCTCTGAGCCATGACAACTCAAATAATTTATTTTTTCTGCCTTATAAACCTCTAGTGACTTTAAAATGCTGAATACTACATTACATTAAATACTGTTAAGGCCATAAATTTCAGAAAATTGGCAAATATTTTTGTAACGTTTGTAATTGCTGAAATACATAGCAAAGTGTGAAATGTCTAAAATTGGGATCTCTGGCCTACGTCCACCTTAATACACCAGTTACCTAATAGTAGTGCACCGTTTGGGTAGACTCTATAGTCCCCAAGCATGCTGTATTGATCTAAACTAGTGAACAAACAATGGACAAGGCAGGTCAAATTTGGCAGTATTGACAGTATATTTTAGGTAGCAATGACTGCACAAATACTATATTTCTGATTGAGGAGTAAGAGAAAGAAAAATAAAAGAAAAAGCAGAGCCTAGATTTTAGAGAAAATCAGGCAGGAAACTGGGTTGCAAGAAACAACCTGGATTTAGGAAAATAAAGATTAAAAGAGAGACAGAAGATAGATATTTGAGAGTAGCAGATTGAGAATAATCAGGCCACAAAAACCAGAGGAAAGTTATTGTCTCAGGACAAGAGAAGCCATAGCATGTTCAGGAACCTGAACAGACTACCTATAAGAGCTGGCTATAAGGATGAATTAATATAAGCCAAATAATTCAGTATTATCCTTTCCCAGAGCTAGTACTAAACATATGTAATGGGCAAAACAAATTCCCAGGAAGGATAAGCAAACTTAGGGAGTTTGTATCTTTGAAGTCATAAAAGAAGTATCAACTTCAGCGTTGTTATATTCGTGATTATGGGACACTAAGAACCATTCCTACTAGTGTCATGTAAAGATTACATTTCACATGGAAGGTCTGGGAAAGATAACTCTTCCTCACAGGTGTTGTACAATAAGGAAGGACTCCTTAGAAAAGCATAAGGTCAGGGCGCCTGGGTGGCTCAGTGGATTAAGCCGCTGCCTTGGGCTCAGGTCATGATCTCAGGGTCCTGGGATCGAGCCCCGCATCGGGCTCTCTGCTCCGCAGTGAACCTGCTTCCTCCTCTCTCTCTGCCTGCCTCTCTGCCTACTTGTGATCTCTCTCTCCGTCAAATGAATAAATAAAATCTTTAAAAAAAAAAAAAAAAAGAAAAGCATAAGGTCATAGGCAGTGCCTTTATTTCAGCTGAGAACCATAGAAGAGAAGTTAGATGTGGTGGATTTAAGCAGTTAGAGATAGACCTTGCCCTAAACATGACTCCTGATAATTCAATCTAAGTTAGCCAGTCCTAAATTCTCACTAAAATATCTATATCATGTCAGACTCTCCTGGCCTGCAAAGTTCCTGTTGAAAATCCAATTATAGCCTTATGGGTTTCCCTTGTATGTAACTGTTTTCTTTTCTCTTGATGGTTTTAGAATTCTCTATTTATAACTACTTTTGCTATTTTAATTACTGTGTGTCTTGGCATAGACCTTCTTGGATTGATCTTGCTGGGGAATTTCTGTGCTTCCTGGGACTAAATTTCTGTTTCCTTCCCCAAATTTAGGAAATTTTCAGCTATTATTTCTTTAAATAATTTTTCTATCCCTTTTTTCTCTCTTCTTCTGGGATCCCCATTAT
The DNA here is from genome assembly GCF_922984935.1 of Meles meles. NCBI lineage: Eukaryota > Metazoa > Chordata > Mammalia > Carnivora > Mustelidae > Meles > Meles meles. Next base: position 71,199,050 of record NC_060067.1, read on the forward strand.
TCGACTAATCTTGTTACTGGATATTTACCAAAAGAATACAAAAACACTAATTCAGAGGAATACATGCACCCCTTTGTTTACTGACACATTATTTATAATAACCAAATTATGGAAGCAACCAAGTATCCATCAATAGGTGAATGGTTAAAGCATATGTGGTATATATATACCATAGAGTTAGCCATAAAAAAAGAATGAAATCTTGCCATTTACTACAAGTGGATGGATCTAGGGAATATAATGCTAAGTGAAATAAGCCAGTTAGAGGAATACAAGTACCACATGATTTCACTCATATGCGGAGTTTAAGAAACAAAACAAATGAACAGAGAAAAAAAAAGAGAGAAACCAAAAACAAACCCTTAACTATAGAAAACAAGCAGATGGTTACAAGAGGGAAGGTAGGTGTGGAGATGGGTAAAATAGGTGAAGGGAATTAGTAGTACAATTATTGTGATGAGCATGGAGTAAAGTATGGAATTGTTTAATCATTGTATTGTGCACCTGAAATGAATATAAAATATAAAACCATATGTTAACTATTCTGGAACTAAAATTTTAAAAATAACCCATAAAGACACAAAAAATGGAAAATGGTGTCCATTCACAAGATATGGAAATCTATTAACATACTACCACATTATTAAAATGAAAAATAATAAATCTTTCTTAAAAAAGATTTTATTTATTTATTTGAGAGAGAGAGATAGTGAGAGAGAGCACGAACAGGAAGGAGGCAGAAGGAGAGGGAGAAGCAGACACCCTGCTGAGCAGGGAGCCCCATTTGGGATCATGATCTGAGCTAAAGGCAGACGCTTAACCAACTGAGCCACCCAGGCGCCCAGGGTTGAAAATCTTAGTTGACAGACCACTAATGCTATTTCATCTAATAATACAGCAAGCTCGTGAGAAAGAGGATGAAGAGAAAGACTCCTAATGTTGCCCCAGTCTGTCTGTTTTGTTTGTTTGTTTTGTTTTAAGTTTTATTTACTTATTTATTTGAGAGAGAGTGGGGGTAGGGGCAGAGGGAGAGAGAGAGAGAGAGAATCCCAAGCAGACTCCCTGCTGATCCTGGAACCCGATATGGGGCTCGATCTCACGACCACAAGATCATGACTGGACCTGAAATCAAGAGTCAAACACTTAACTGACTGAGCCACCCAGGTGCCCATCATCCATCTGCTTCTGTTATCAGTTTAGAAACTTCCTTAAAGGCTGAGCAGCTGACCTTCTGCATGTCTAGTACTTTCTAGTCCTCCACAGTGCTATCTTTAACCCCTATCTCCTCTCCATTCCTACTAATATCTCTCTGTCTAGCCCTTCACTGACAGTAAATCTCAGGGGGAAATACTGAGTAGGGAATAAGGAGAAAGCAGCCATTCCATATACCATCTGCCTTTTTGACCCCTTTTCTGTTTACGTCTCTTATTTAACTTCTGAGAACTGTACTAGAATTATGTGTTGGGAAGGGAAGCGGGAAGGGTCTACTTACAAAATACTTAGTATAACACCTTGCTTTTGAGAAGTTTATTGAATTCCTTCATAATCATGATGCTCTGGGAATTGTTCAGAGGAGAAAAAGTCCATTTCAGTCTTTAAAACCAAAGTATATAAAAATCCGATAGGTCTCAGGGTGCCTGGGTAGCTCAGTTGGTTAAGCGTCTGCTTTAGGCCCAGGTCATGATCCCAGGGTCCCAGGACAGAATCCCACATTGGTCTCCTGCTCAGCAGGGAGCCTGCTTCTCCCTCTCCTTCTGCCTGCTGCTCTGCCTACTTGTGCGCTCTTTCTCTCTCTCTCTCTCTGTCAAATAAATAAGTAAAATCTTAAAAAAAAAAAAAAATCTGGTAGGTCTGAAAGTTGGCCAGGCACTGTGAAGAGCAGCATATTCCATATATCCTCTGCTCTCTCCATCACCTTTTCTAGGTAAATCTTTTATAATTAGTTTTTAAAAATCAAACATTTCTCTTTCACATTTTGTAAAGAAGAGGAGAGGGAAAAAAATTCATGCTGAAGACTCAAAAGGAAAATTGGAAAGATAGGGGGGAAAAAAAGGAAAAACTGACTTGCCATCTCAGTAGAGTGTAAGAAGGTATGGTTATTATGAAACAAAATCAGAACTCCATGGAAAATAATTATCATGCTTTAGGGAAAATGCTGTAAAATAGAGGGGGAAAATGGAGGGAATAATGAAATTTTAAAATGAAGCAACCAAATTAAGTCCACAGAGCCAGGAGAAAAGAACAGAGCTGACACTGAGAAATTGTATCCATAATGTGGAAGGCAAACGTGGTAAGCTTATCTCAAATGCTGAATGAGGGTGAAAAATGTTCCGAATGATGAAAGAGAAGATGTTAGATATACAAGGCACAGAGCTGGGTACTACTTAATGATTTCAAGTGTTCTTGGGGAAGAAAAACTCATGCAAAAGCTTGAAAGAAAACAGTAAAAACTTAGGCAGCTTTGGTGTTTTGTTTTGTTTTTTTTTCTTTGACATGGTAAAATCAGGGTAACCTTACATTTCCCTGCAGAAGCCCATAGAATAACATCTACTGATTTTTTTTTTTAATATTTTATTTATTTGACAGAGAGAAATCACAACTAGGCAGAGAGGCAGGCAGAGAGAGAGGAGGAAGCAGGCTCCCTGCTAAGCAGAGAGCCTGATGCGGGGCTCGATCCCAGAACCCTGGGATCATGACCTGAGCTGAAGGCAGAGGCTTTAACCCACTGAGCCACCCAGGCGCCCAACATCTACTGATTTTTGAGAGGAAAAGCCAGTGGCCTACTTTATTGTATAGGGCCAGGTTATGAATATTTTATGAGTGAGGGTGATGGAAATGACATTAATATTTAGGAGTTCAAAAAATGCCATTCACAAAACTTCCTTAAAAAATTTACTTGAAGATCTATTCCACCCAATGAGAAAATCATTTCATTAAAAATTATAATATACTATAAGTTGATGGATAAAAATTAAATTATATTATAAAATTTATATGACATATCATAATGTAATAAATTAAAAATATGAGTGGGTTTTTCTCACAAAAGAACTTACATCATTTCTCTTGGGTGGGTGGGATCTCCAGCCTGGACAGAGCTTTACTGTGATGTTATTTTCTCAGCTTCTTTTAACCCTAGTCTTACTCAGATCCCAGAAAGTATTTTACTTGCCTTAACCTCCCCACTAAAGCCCAGAACTTAGATGAACTCTCTTACCTTGTTTGATGAAGACTACGGGTGACATAGTGCTGTTGTCTTTCAACACTTCACATTCACAACAGTGCAAAATGCTTCTTTTGCATGCTTGGAAATCTCTCCTGGGAAAATTATATTATATTACATTGGATTTTTCAATAAAAAGTAATATATGCACACTACAGAAAATAGTATAGTAAAAAAATAAAGAAAATACTAAAAAGAAAAAGTAAAATTCCTCTAAATTTACCACCTAGAGAGGATATTGTGTCTTTATTTTTTGCATCATTCTCATCTTCGTAAGCCTTCTTATGGGAAGCAAAATTTTGTTCCCCATGGCTGTTATCCCCTGGTATCACCCTTAGTTTTCCTTGTATATCTGAGTGCATACGTTATACATCTGTGATTCTACTACGTAATTGTAAGGGCCTAATTAGCCAGAGGGAGCCATTTTGTGTTTATTCAGTGAACTTAGATTGACCCTGCCCCTCCCAGAGGAACTTACTTGCAAAGCCCAGATACAAGGGCGGGTCAGGCCAGGTGGAGACATCCAATCAGTGGGGTGTGCATATATCTACTAGGGTAAATTGAAATTCAATTGGCCACCCCTGTGTGACCTAGCATGATTGTGAAGTTTTCTCTGTGTGTTGCTGACCTAACATGACTGTGCAGTTTTCTCTGCATATTGCAATCTCATTGGCCACCTGTGTATAGCCAGGCTCAACCACCTCTATAAAAGTTAGTCTGTGAGGCTGGGAGGGGTCACCTCTTTGTAAGAGAGGTCGCCGAGAGGTCGCCGACCAGTCGGTTTGATTCTCAATGCTTGGCACGAAATAAAGCTTTGCTTGACCTTCGTTTTGTTATCAGTCTCGCTCCTTTGATTACGGACCCCAACAATAATGTTAAATAAAAGTGTAGGCTACTCATCAGTGAAAATTATTGCATCTGAATTTGTATGTATATATAAAAAGACTAGAAGGAAATGTAGACTAGATATATACTAGAGCATTACTTATACATATATGAACATATTAACAATGATTATCTCTGGATGGTGGATTTAGAACAGTGATTTGCTACATAGCAATAGAAAGCAAATACATAAACCTTTATGAATAAAAGAATAGATTTGCCAGTTAACCATATCTTGATTTCTTTTAATTTAAATAGTTTACTTTCAAACAGCGAAGTCTATTCAAAATTTGGTTCTCCCTCATGCTTGGTCTAAAAAATTGTTGATGATTATTCTGTTTTGTTTTGTCTTGGAAAATTACTAGTCATTTAGAATTTAAGTTTTCCCCCCTTCCCTACCTCAAGAAAATACATAGGTAAGTGAGAATGGGCTTACTGTGTTCTCATGGCAACAGTGACAAACGATCCTTGATTCCTTGTAGTGTCCCTTGGATGCATAGTGGTTTCTATGATGGGATGACAGATAACCACTGAGATGTCATGGGCTCCATGCGGCCTTTGAGATATTTAGAAAGTTTGCTTTATTTTGAGTTTAGTTCAGTATTAATCCTTTCAACATTGTTGTTTAATTATTTTACATTACAAATTTTAGTTACCTGGAATTTATTTGATTACATTTATAAAATGAAATGCCAAATTAGCCACATTTCTGAAAACTTAGATAATTTCTTCAATATCACTTTTTCAGTGTTCCATTCCTTTCTTGCCTCCTTATAATACCAGTTTCCATGCCTCTCCATTGTCATCACTAAAATGATTAAGAAACTTAAACAGTGACAACAACAAAATTCAAAAGAATCTGACATATTTGGAATATTTGCTCTTGACATTCAAGAATATGGCCTGCTAAAATCTTCTTTTATACATACAAATACACCATTGTAGTTTTTCATGTAGCTTTTGTATGCTTATTATAAGGATTAATATACTTTTTTGGTTTTTTGAAAGAGAATTCTTGTGGACTTGTCAGTTCTACTCCTTCTATTTGTCCTTTTTATTTTCTTTCTTTTTTTGAAACAGACTTCTTGCATGGACTACATGCTGCTTTTATTTCTGTTTTGTTTATTTTTCTCTTTTTTTGAGGTATAATTGATATATAACATTATATTAACTTCAGGTGCACAATGTAATGAATTTTTTATTCATTTTTTTAATGTTCACTCCACCTACTCTAATCCCAACAACCATTATGTCTTGCCTGTGATGGTGCAACAGTCTATTAATGGCTTTTCTGCCTGTAACTTTATCGTCTTAAAATACAAGGCTCACATTACAGACTCACACAGTCTGATTGAAATTATTGTAAAATGCAGATTTCCAATAAGAGTTTCCTTGAGCCCTGATATTTAACCTTTTAAGAACCATACTAGAATAATGTGTTCAGAAGAGAAGAGGGGAAGTTCTGCTGCAGTTTACTAAATTACACATAAGGGATTAGTAATTATAAAGTAAACCAGTTCCTTGATCTAGCATGCCTGAAGGATAGGGAGAAATGGCAACTGGCTTACTATGGTGTTGTTATAATGGAAAAGGACAGAAGAATGACATGTTAAAGACAACTCAGAGATCCTAAATACACAGAAAGTGTGTGTGTGTGTGTGTGTGTGTGTGTGTGTGTGTCTTTGTCTGTGTTTATAATGCTTTAAGTTTTATAGTCTTTCAGCTTGGGTTGCACACAGACAAGTTATGTAGGTCTTGCCAAACTACCACCTATAAAATTTTTATAGCTTGTTTTAGTGTTGCCACATATTTTGTTTATGTTGAGTGTTTTCTTTGGATTTTGTCCTACTTCAAAGGTTTGCTGTGCTCAGTCTACTTTGAAATATGTTAGTTACTAGAGAAAATGATGGTACTTGTAAGAGTTGAAGCTTCATGACAGCTACAAATATGGTGTTAAATCATGGTGTGCAAAGTGTACGTTTAGATGGGAGGTTCTGTGACCATATTGTGTTTGGCTTTATCAAAAAAGGACACCTTCTACACTTTAAGACAATATCTGAAAACCTATCTCAGTACAAAAATTTTTAAATAAATGAAATATTCAGTGAAAATGAACTCCATGGTCTGTAAAACTCTCCAGGAAAACAAATAGTTTGATTTATGTCATATATTTTTCTCTTTTGATCCCAGGGGTGGGGCAAGAAAGAAGCTTTCTGGCATGTATGCTGGGAGTTTAGAAGAAAAGAAAGAATATTTTATAAGAATTAACTTTAAGACTTTCTTGGGTTTTATATAAAACATAAATATTGTGTGTATGCTGTAGAGAAAAAATCTTGTAAGTAAAATATAAAAAATATGTACCAAAAATACTTTGGTAGAGAAAAATGTGATAGTGTTGGAACATACAGTTGTTTTTTTAAAAATATTTTATTTATTCATTTATTTATTTATTTGACAGAGAGAGAGAGCATGAGCAGGGAGAGTAGAAGAGGGAGAAGCAGGCTCCCCGCTCAGTAGGGAGCCCAGTGTGGGACTTGATCCCGGGACCCCGGGATCATGACCTGAGCTGAAGGCAGTCACTTAACCAACTGAGGCATCCCTGGAACATGTAGTTTTATCACTCCTTCTTTGGGAGAATGTACATGCCTTGTCTTGTATATTTGTGTTTGTAAATATTATACATATACTAAGTTTGTAGTGATAAAGTATTTTATATCAATGGGGCAAACAGTTTTTTCAACACTATATTTTCAAGTGTTCCATATTCTATGTTGTATAGAAATATTATAGAACTCTAAGTATCTATGTACCTATATCCCAAATCTATTTCTTGAAGGTAATGTATTCTTATATATGAAAAAGATTGTTGGTATATTTTGAGATCCCAGGCTGAAAGCCTAGTTGCTGCAGAGAGATAAATGTTTGGGAGACTTGTTCTACATGCTTACTTAAATATTATCATATGCCGTTAAATTGGTTTCCTAAGCATTATATCTAGTTCGAAAGAGATGCTGAAGATATTTCTCACCTGGTACCTTATCTTAACACACATTACAAATTTCATTAAAAAACTCCCATTTATTTCAGACTGATAACACTACAGAAGTGCCTTTTTAAAAGTGTTAAAATTATATCTTAGGAACTATAAACTAGAACTAAAATATATCCAGGTAAATTCTTTTTCAAAAACATCTTCACTATACAAAAAGATACATAGTAGGATTGTACGACACAGTGACCCAGCCTGTCCATTTGACATGATCTAACATTCTAAAATGTAATCTACATATTTTGTTGCAAGATTTATCAACAGATAAGTCTTCTCCTTCACATGGCCTATAAGGCAGACAGGACCCTGTCTACCTACTTCTCCAGCCTCATTCGATGCCTTATTTATGCTGGCGTGGCTGAAGCACATGTCTTTGAGAGGTCTATCGACATTTGCCTACTTGAATGAAATAAAGACACACTGAAAATCTTTACTGACCTTAAAGAAACATTGATTAGAGGGAAAAGTGAAAGGGAGCTAGCCATTCTGTTTAAGTCTCACATATATCAAACAGACGTCAAAACAATGAATCTCATAGATGTTTTATGGCGTTCTCTTTCACTGTTTCTCTTCGTTATTTTTTTTCTCTGTCTCCCTTGCTTGCTTTCTCTGAGAAAAATCGTAAGTCCGAAAGATCCAAAGATGAGGAATAAAAAATATTATGTGAGAACACCACTGGTGATTCATGCCTGATTAGTGCTGCTTCTTCGGTTCATTTTTCTTCATGCAGTGTTGACACTCAGTTGGAATACTATGTGTATGTTACTTATCATGGAAAGTGCAACCGGCCCTACCGCCTCCCCGTACTGAGGGCAGATGCTGTGTGCTGTTACGTTCATCATTATGGTTTCTTGGGATCACTTAATGAGAGGTCCTGTAGAGCGCTTAGTATCGTCAAGCTGGCGGTAGAAATATGTGTTTTATTTTGGTGTTTGGATATTACAATGTCTGCACAGGAATGAATATGGCAAAACTCATTTAGAGTTTTTGAGGTTTTTTTTTCCTGTTGCGCCAAGATTCTTGATTTAAAATGGATTGAGTGGAGGAAAGTGTGTTGTAATGATAAAAACACAGAATTGGAATTATTATGGACCTTAGTTCAAAAACCTGTATCTGCCACTCGGTACAAGCTTATGATTATAGAAAATTACTTGATCTTTCGATTTCCAGATTGTTATAGGTAATAAAGTTATCATTTACCTTACAGGGCTACTGTAGTAATTATATGAGCAGTCAGGACAGTTCAGGGTTTTGTTTTGGGATGTGTGTGTGTGTGTGTGTGTGTGTGTGTGTGTGTGTGTAAGTACAGCTGTGATTTGAAAGCTGGCTTCCCCAAACTCCACTTAATAGCTATGTGACATGGCACAATTTACCTAACTACTCTAATTTTCAGTTTTCCCAACTGTAAAGAAGGGATTAAATAATGAATGCACATGGTGATTTAAGGTTTAAAGGGAAGCATTGATAATAAATGCCCAGTATGCACACACATGGGTCTTTAATACACTCTTAGCATCTGTGTAAGAATCCTGTACACAGAAGCCACTCCATATATGAAAGCTATTATTTTTGTTGATCTTAGCTGAGGGCTCTAGAGCTTCAGACAGAAAACTGAGTCTATAATTTATTTTAATCTCCTTTAGCTTACTAACCTAGCATATCTCATAGATACGTGCACTATACGGTACCACACATTCCCAGTGGGCAGCAAAGCAGCACTGGCATGTCTTAAGCCACAAAGCTGGTGTGTTTGGACCTGAGGCAGTGATCTTGGGATGAGAGTCAGGCTGCAGATGAATTAGGGCCTTCTGGGTTACAGAAAAGGAAGAACTTGTCAATCTTCTTATGCTGTTTCTGGAATCTAGCATACTACCTAGCATATAGTAAGTAATGTAATATTTTTCCTAAGAACAACTGAAACCGTTAGCAGGAATGACATGATTGTATTTAGCAAAAGGGAAGCGCATGTGGAGGGATGAAACGATTTAGGGGATATTACAGTCGCCTCGGCTGGTAGTAATGGTGCCTTAGACTAGGATGGTAGTGAGAGAAATGGAGAAATACACATACATCTGCGAGTTTTTAAGCAGCTGAAATCCATAGGACTCCATGATGGATGATATCTGGAGGTAAGGTGTTGAGGATGATTCAAGCATTGTGGCCTTCATGACCAAACACGTCAGTATATGTCATTGATACAGAGCATAGTAGGTGCTCATGAGGTTCAGAAGAAAAGAAGAAGCCCTCATAACTTCTTTCTTGAACCATCTGGGTCTGTGCTGATGCAGTAGACACGTGCCCCATGTGGCTATTTAGATGTTTTGTTTTGTTTTTTGTTAAGATTTATTTATTTGACAGAGAGAGATCACGAGTAAGCAGAGAGGCAGGCAGAGAGAGAGGAGAGGAAGCAGGCTCCCCACTGAGCAGAGAGCTTGATGTGGGGCTCGATCCCAGGACCCTGAGATCATGACCTGAGCTGAAGGCAGAGGCTTAACCCACTGAGCCACCCAGGTGCCCCCCCCCATGTGGCTATTTAAACTCAAGTTAAAATGTGTTAAAAATGAAATGAAATTTAAAATTCCATTCCTCAGCTACCTTAGTGACCTTTCAAATACTTGATGACTTTCAAATACTTTCAAATCACATATGGCTAGTAGTGATCACATTAAAGAGCACAGCTATAGAACATTTCCATCATCACAGAGAGTTTTACTGGGCAGCACGAATGTACAATAATCAACAGTGGCATCTGTAATTTGAAAAAGAAGGGCTACAATATAAAACTCTCCTTTCTTCCTAATCCATTAGAATTTAACGTGGAGAATGAGAACTGTGACCTCAAGCTTTCTACTTTACCCTTGTAGGTAAAAGATAAAAGATTTCTTGTTCTTTTCTTCCAAGTTGTTAGTATCTAGATACACATTCTGCACAGTTATTTCTAGTGGGAATGAGATTGCATAATGTTTCTAATGGAGAGTCCTTCTAGCATAGTAGTTTAAAATACGGACACCAAAGATGTAGCTCCGGAGCTTAATCCCAGTACTGCTACTCACAATCTGGACGACGCTGGGGAAACTACTTGTCTTCTCTAAGTCTCAATTTTCTCATTAATAAAATGAGGATAATAATAATAATACCTATTTCAACAGGCTGTTGTGCATATTGAATGAATGGATATTTGTAAAGTTCTTATTACAGCACCTGGCATAAATAAGCATAATAAACACTGCATAAATGTTTGTCAAATGAATAGAAAACAAATAAGAATTTTGTCCTGCTTTTGACATTCTTGGCAATTATGGCAGCCAGCCCTGGCTGGTAAGTGAACACCTACAGCAAAATATTTGAATGAGCCCTCTGTGGAGCTGGATGGAAGCTGCATTCAGATGAGTCCCCCAGGTGAGAAACTTCAATCATCCTCTTCAGGAAGAAGCCATACTCCCCGGGAATTAAAATAAAAAAGAGAACAAGATTTATAGTCATAGAACCTGGACACAGGTCTTGATTCTGCCATTTACTAGCAGTTTGGCATTGAACAAATCACTTCTCATTCCAGTCTTCTCATTTGTCTAGAGCAATGTTGTTCAACAGAACTTTCCATGATAATGGAAATGTCCTATAGCGGACTGTGGAGGATGATATAGCTATGTGGCTCGTGAGTGCCAGCTCAACTGAATTTATAATTGTGCTTAGTCTGACTCTGGAACAATGATCTCCAAGGATTGCTTTGAACATAAGAAAAGATACGTTCTATACAGAAGGATTTGTGATTACCTGGAAAGCTTTATGGTGTCCACCGAAGAACCCTACTGCCAAGCGTTTTTTGCAGCCACTTGAATGCCATCTACTTGTGAAACTGAATTGAGTGATGTCTGCACTCCAGGTCCAGGGATGGAAATTGGAAGGGAAAAGGTTTTCAATTTCTAAAATTATGGGCAGGAATAATAAGAAGGCGCTGAGAGTGCCAACGCATTTTCTTGCTTTGCCAGTTGAACTTTCAGGTACAGTTAGTGGTTTTCATGGGTCCTCAGGATGGAAAGGCGTGTAATTGATAAATGGGGATTTCAGAGAAACCTCGCGCATGTGCTACCACTTTAAGCATTAGCTCAGAACACCAAGCTTTAAGACACTTAAAAAAAAAAAAGTCATCCATGTTTGATAACTTTAAAATAGACTTCAGAGTGTAAATACGACGTTACTTAGAAGTAAATAAACACATACTCACCTGTATCAGGAACAGCAAATAGTCTTTTAGGGGTGGAGTAAGACATGCTTATTATCCCTCATTTTTTTTTTTTTTTCCAATGCAGTTACCTAAAATGAAATGATGGAATCTGGCTGCTTATCAGACACACTGCTTCTGTGATTACAACTGCATCCTGTAGTTACTGTGTTCTGATGTTTAGTCTTTGCGTATAACTTGGAACCTTCCTTAGTGTACAACAGCCACTTCGTTTAATGTCAAGTGAAAATCAGAGGGAATGACCACTAAGACTAGCCAGTCATTTTTCAGTGAAAGGGTGACTCACAGACTACAGTGTTAACCACATCATCATTTTTTTATTAAATGCACTTTTTTTTAAAAAGCCCATGATTTATGGATGCCATATTTATCCCTGTATGGGTTAAACCACAGACGGCTTGAATTGTTGGTTGAACATAACTGTGAAAAATATTGTGAAACTTGACATCTAGTTGAACTTTGCTCAGTTTTATGTTGTCTCCCAACCACTTTATGAAATTGAAGCCACCCACCAGTCATTTATGTCATCTGGTGTTTGACTGTTTAATATTTATTTTTTTTTTCCTGATGGGCAATATCTGCTGTGATTTCTTTTGGGTTTGATTTAAGGTCTGATTTTGCCTAATGAATGAAAGCAGCTTGGCTAGTACACTTTGCATCCGTGAGCACCCACATGTAGTGTCAGTATGATAACTACTAGAAGGTTCTGGTGAAGTTGTAGAGCTCTTTTTATTCTACAGAATGATATGGTGCAGCCCATTGTAGGGAAGTGTTTCTATTTACTTAGATAATAACAATTTCAAATAACATTTTAATGCCTTTTTTACTGAGCCATAGCCCATTATATATAAATTTTTATCAGGCTATTAGGTCTTACTGCATTCTTGTAAATGAATTAATTATTATTCTCAGGTACTCTTCATTACCATGATTACTTTTCATAATTTCAGGAATTTTTGAATTTGCACACCCAGATTTTAAAGTTGTATTATTCTGGGTTCACAATTCTAATAAACTTAGGTGTTCACATGTGGTGCTTTGGCCTCAGAGATTTCTTGGGCATGTCCCTTAAATGAGCTAAGCATCTCTGTAGTTATTTTTCTTTTGAGGAAATCTAGAAGGATGTTGCTGTGGCCAATGTCAGAGAAATTATTGCCTATGCTCTCTTCTAGGATTTTCATGGTTTCATGTCTTACATGTAGGTCCTTAATCCATTTTGAGTTTATTTTTGTGTATCATGTAAGAAACTGGTCCAGTTTCATTCTTTTTTCCTCTTTTGTTGAAGATTAGCCAAGAACATCTATAAAATATGGTGAGAGAGATAAAAAACCATGAAAGAGCTTGAACTGTGTTCTAGATTTTTCCATCCCATCCCCTTTCCCCAACTTTTGGCACCAAACAGAGAGGAACATATACTTTTGTGCTTTTGTGTTGGAATCCCTGTGTAGGTAGTGTATTAGTGAGTGTTCTTCAGAGAAACAGAACTAATACTGTGTGTGTGCGTGTGTGTGTGTGTGTGTGTGTGTGTGTAGAGAGAGAGAGAGAGAAACAGAGACAGAGATTTATTATTAAATTATTATTTTTTTTTAAGGAACTGGCTCACATAATTGTGGTGGCTGACAAGTCCTAACATCTTCATGGTTAAGTCCACAAGCTGGAGACATAGGAGAATCTATGATATAGTACTAGTCCAAAGACCAGTGATTTTGAAGCCCAGGAAAAGTGTTTCAATTTGATTGTAAAGGCAATAAAAAGCTAGTGTCCCAGTTCAAAGTCAGTCTGTCAAGAGGACTTCTCTCTTACTCAGGGAGGGGACAGCATTTTGCTCTATTCACCTTCAACTGATTGGATGAGGCCCACCTAAAGTGAGGGCAAGGGCTTTACTCAATATACCAATTCAAATGTTAATCTCACCCAGAAACACTTACCATAGCATTTAACTGAATATTTGGATACCTTGTGTTCCAGCCAAGTTGACACATAAATTAATCATCTCAGTAAGAAATGGTATATGAAGATACACTTTCAAATCTTTCTCTATCCCTGAGGAAGACTTGACTAATCCAGACTTATGGACCTAGATCATACAAGGTTAGAGGACTCAACAGTGTCTCATTTATCTATTGCATTTATTCATTTTAACTGGGGCAGAGGTCAACATTCTACTTTAGGTTAGATTATATCCTGACTTTCTCTCAAATTTCAGGAAAATAAAAAAACAAATAAAAAAACAAAAATCTGAAAGCAAACATATCTTGAAAAATTCACCCAAACTAAGGACTGTGGTAGGACAAAAAGATGAATGAATAACACAAGTCTGCTATACTCAGAGGCTCAGAGCAAATATTCCCGTTGGAATTCCTCCTTGAATACATCATCGGTAGGCTTTAAAACTGTGTTTTAAGTACAAGATAAACTTTATCCTTTTTAAACTATGTTGTTTTAGTGATCTTAAATCCAATTTTCTTTCTTTCTTTCTTTTTAGCAGCAGAAACTTTTTTTCATACAGAACTGCACATGGAATTTCAGTATTAATAAAAAAAAAATTTTTAACTGGAGTTGGTGTTTGGCTGGAGTAAGGAAAAGGGCCTGATGCCCGTTCATGTAATTGACTTCTCTTTTGTTAACACCCTCCCCTGTTCCCCTAGCCACAACAGCCCTGGGGGTATAGGGAACAAAGTTGAAAAACTATTCATCTATTTAATGTTCTTGCAAATGCTTTATTAAGTATTATATGTAAAAATGTTAAAGCAGGTTTGGCTATTGTCTTCCAGTTTCCCTAGGACTTATTTTGTGTTCAGTTATTTCTCTTTATTCTTTTTAGAGTTGTTTTTAATCTCATTTCTCTCTTTATGCTAGTCAAAAGCTTTGTGTTTCAAGCATGTTATTCTGTACTTAGTAGTGTGTTCCTTTATGGAAGGAAGGTTCAGAGGATCATAGTGACCTCCAGAAAGTGCAATTTTGCTAAAGAGGAAAAGCATGTATTTTTGAACTATTTAAACAAAGGAAGACAAAACAAGCCATGTAGACAAAAAGTGCATTATAAGGTTATTTCCAGAGAGCAGCATGAATATTTCATCAAGTATCAAGAATATCATACTTTTCCAATTGGTATACCAAAATCCAGAGTATAAAGATATTTCTCCAAAAAAGAAAAAAAAAGATATTTCTCAAGTAAGGCTTAGCAATCACCTGCCTCCTTTGAGATTTATTTTATCTGATATACCTTTTATTTTTATAGGTAGCAAAGCAAAAGGAATGGATGGCAGTAAGTGCCAAAGAATGTTTAATGTGTAAGAGGCTTAGTCTTATTAATATTTGAATATTCAATCTTTTCTTTCCAACATCTTTGTGTCTACCTCTTGGACTCAAAGAGAGTCCTAGCCTGTCTCCTAGAAGATTTCTTTTAAAGATAGAGCTCTAGTGAGAGTAAAGTAATGAATCCAAAAAAGACTGTATGTGGTTAGGAGGACAGTGGATTTTCCAGAAAGACATTTTTGTTCTTATTGTTGTAAAGTTGCAACTGAAGGAGATAGCTTTTGAGAGCAGAAGCCGTTGTTACTGTAAATAAATGAGAATTTTTATAGAGGGAAGGAGTATTTTTAAAAAATATTTTTCTGTAGATTAAAAATGCATTTACACAGCTCATCTCTTTCACCATGCACACCAAAGGCTTAGTGAAGATGTGTATTTAACCGTAACATCAATGCCAAGATTGCTCTCTAGAGAAATGTGGCGGCATGCAGAGACTGGGCTCTCTCTATGGGTCTTATAATACTGGACACCAGTATGCACTTGAACATATTTTAGAGAATATCAGTTTTCATGCAGGGCATACCTAGTAGCTGTGCCATTCTATCTAAAAGGTTCAGAAGTAGAAGTATTGAATTATGACTTATCTTTTGTTCAAAGTTAACTTTAAAAGTACATGAAATCTTACAAATGTAGTCCTAGAAGTCAATAGCTCCACTCGCTCCAAACCCCACTCATTCAGCTTATGTTCATTAAGTATCTTCAGAAACAAGGCACTCTGTTTTTGGTGTGTTTTAGTTTAGTTTGTGTGTGTGCGTGCTTCTTTGTTTTTACACTGGGGAATTCATGGGGTGAGGAAAGAGTGCACATGGGGATTATAGTCTAAAAGACTTGGTATTCTGGTGACTCCTAGACTAACAAGCTATTTCATTTAGATGCTTCCATCTGTGAAACAAGAGGTTTCAAATTATTGTCTGAACTTCCTTCCAACTGCAACATTCTGTGAGTTTGTAGTAGGTTTTTTTTTAACTTTATCAAAAAAGATCGATTAATTCTTGTGTCCCATAACTTGGCTAGTTTAACAGGATATTTTGGAATAATCACGGTGCAAGATTGGGTGGAAAGTGACACGTGTGGTCACTCCACCTCTAACATCTGTTGGCACAACGACAAATAATAGGGGAAATCGGTAACATGAAACATACAGACATGTACACAAAAAGACCTTTATCATAGAGGCACAAAAATACTTGTGCTTTTTTGAACTCTGTTTATGATACATATATCATGAAGACTTTTTGTCTGGTGCTTAACCAGCCACTAATCTATAACTGACAGAGGATGCTTAGGGAATTCCATGCCTGGGGGAAACCCATCAACTATTTGGTGGCAGGCCAATTAAGTTGGATCCCTTTGAACTTGGAGAGGACAGCAATTTGTCCTAAGAAGGTGAAACAAAGTCTGAATAGGCGCTTGTCTTTCCTGCTCACAGCGCCACTGCCATCAGCCACATCTGACAGCTTGCACAATGCCTGGTCTGATGATACGGTGTCCCACATAATATCATTCCTACCAAACAACACTTGCTATAACAAAGGAGGTGCAACAGTGAGCTTGCCCCACTATCCAAAAGCCGCAAACCTGATACAATAGTGGAATAATATTAATCATGAATGTTTCAGCTATGGTACCACTGTAGGGGGACAAAACCTCAGAACTGGAGTACTGACCTCCAGGATGAAGTCTGTATGCTAAACTAACAGCCGATAAAAGATGTTATGCCCACTACAGGTAGAACACACAGCTCTGGGAAACGGGGTGAGCCTTTTTTCAATCAATCACAATGCCCCACTAGTGGATTTGTGTTTCCTTTCCCTACCACCTTAGACTTTGCCAGTTAGAATCCTGATTCTTGAGGCATGGGATGGGGTAATTCTGTCCATAACCCATAAAGAGTCCTACTCATCTGGAAGCTATGTTTGGTTCACATGTGATCTGGTTACCTAGCACTACGATGCGCTAGCAAAGATAGCAAAGGTTACTGTACTTATTACCATGAGGAAGTAGGGCTGCTCCTCATAATCTGAGCAAAAGAAATATGTCTAGTACTTTGGTGTGCTCCATGCCCAGAGGTGAGTGGGAAATTATAGCAACTAAGATTCCGTAAGAGCAGGGAAACCAAGGGTCTAATCAATTGGAATTAATGTCTGGGTCACCTCATAAGGCAGCAACCTAGACCAGCTGAAGTACTAGAGGAATATGAGGAAAATCGAGAATGAGTGATAGAGGAGAGTGAGGAACATCAACTAAGGCCCCTAAGATCACTAAAGGATCAGATATTGTAGCATGGTTCATGACCTCATTTGGGGGAACTGCACCTGGCCATCACTTTGAAGGATTACACTTGAACTCCCTTTTAGGGAAGATATGAGGGTGCTATTTTATATGCTACATGAATATCAAGAAATGATGGAAATGCAAGTTCTCCAGGGGGTTGCCTGTCATGGGCGCAGGTGATGTACTTTTTTATACTGGCTCAACCTTAAACTCTGCTCAGGTTTTGCCCACTTGCTCAATGGAGGGCTCCAGATACTCCCACCATTGTCACTTATGTCCTAACACCACCAGCTGTCTCGGCCTCCCCGCAGGGTGAAGACCAGATATTAACACGCCCCCAGTGATATCTACCCTGGAAAGATCCAGAGTGGCTCTGGTACCTATGACCAGATGCAGGACAGTTCTGTCTCTACTGGGACATTTCTTCCTCAGTAGCCACTCAGAAGAGACAACTGGAAGTGCTGAGGAGTTAATGTCCCATATGATGAATCTTTACCAATGAAATACTATAGAAGGTGGTAAGGAACTGGTATATAACTGTTTCTCCTTCCATCTAATAAACTTTTCTAAGGTGCTTTAGTTCCATATAAGTTATCTGGAACTGTTAACATGACGAAGGAGCTAACCATGTTTTCTTGTGAAGTTCTGCCCGACTCGGTAACCTCCCACTTGATGTCTACTTTCTCTTTGTTCTACAACACCCCTCTTACCTCCCCCTTGCTGACCTGGGACTGCTTGATCCCAGTCTACTTTCTAGGGAATCTGGCTTGAGATACAAAGCAAGGTCCTCCAATGTCAAAGCTTTATTGGCTGAGTAAGAAATTGAAATATAGTATAAAAACTCTTACCTTCCCAACTGAAAAGTTTCCTGATTTGGGGACACCCATGTACCCACTCAGTCTCTTTTTTTTAAGATTTTATTTATTTATTTGTCAGAGAGAGATGAACACAAGCAGGGGCAGAGGGAGAGAGAGAAGCAAGCTTCCTGC
The DNA here is from genome assembly GCF_922984935.1 of Meles meles. Classification (NCBI taxonomy): domain Eukaryota; kingdom Metazoa; phylum Chordata; class Mammalia; order Carnivora; family Mustelidae; genus Meles; species Meles meles. The sequence goes on from NC_060067.1 coordinate 71,217,028, forward strand.
CAAGCAGGGAGCCCAATGCAGGGCTTGGTCCCAGGACCCTGGGATCATAACCTGAGCCAAAGGCAGACGCTCAACCTACTGGAGCCACCCAGGCTCCCCCCGACTCAATCTATTTTAATGCATTGATATAATTAATGTCTTTCATTTTTCTTAAACTTACAACCACTCTCTTACTATGTCCCATTTTGTTTTCTAACTTTTTCATTACTCTGCTCTGGTTTATTATACCTTTATTCTATAGTCCCCCTGTATTTGAGTTTTCTTCAATGCAGAGAAACCTTATGTTGGTTGTTTTTCCCTTTTGGAATGTGTAGCTGTTCAGTGACATCATTTAGAACAAATGAGTGGTGAATGACAGGTTTCATCTGTATATTTCAGTATATAATCTTTGACATATTGAAGGAGTTTAATAAATTTTAAACAGCAGATTATGGACTCCTTTCAGCTTATCTCGAGTCACTCCCCCAAAACACTAAACTTTTCTCACCTCGCTTTGCTGGGCTTCTGTTAGGGAAGGAGATGTACTCCATCCCAGTTTCCTACAGTGTGTTCAATGGCTTCGCTGTCACCCTTCCTTCTCTCCCTTGCCACCTCTCTTTTCATTATTCTTTTCTGATAAGGATTCAGAGACAACATAAATTGTAGACCCACGGTACATCTATTACTATTAAATAGGAATACTTAACTAATATTTTCATCATAACTGTTTTTGGAAGTAAAGCCTGAAACCTTATGTATTAAGTTGACATATCACACTTGGCTATCTTTCTCACATCTGACCTAATTGCCCAGATTCTTCTAGACTTCGTTATCTCAGGCTTTCGGAATAACTTGTGTTTGTTGGTTATTGTTGTTTTGTCCTGAATTTGAATACTCTGCTATCTGAGTGCACACAGAGAACTGGACGCCCCAGTTCTCCAGGCTCCCCCACCTGTCTCAACTTGGGTCATGAACTTTTTTACCCTCGTTGGCTATTAATTAATCATTTCTTTTCCCATGAATGTTGTGTAATGGAAGCTAATCTGTGGAAAAGTTAAGAATGAGATTATTGTTCACAAAAATTGTAAAGACCTCAGATAAAAGATGCAACAGTACCACACTGCATCCCCTTTGAAACAAAACAAAGGCAGCTACAAATATTTGAAGGCAAGTCACATTTTTGCACACCATCCATTATTCTTGCATTTAACAGGATGTTAAAGATTCTACATCTTCTGAATTTATTAGCTTGATATTTAGCATGTTTCACAGCCAAAATAGCAAAGAAGGTTCATTATTGCTAGTTAAATTAGCCTCATGAAAATGTTGTTGGTAAAAGGTTACAGAAATGAATAAGAGATCTAACCAGGCAGCATATTAGACCATTTATCATTATAATTTAAAAAGGCATTCTGATGATTTGAATTAACTTGGCTAAAGGGTAGAGAATTAAATAAAAGGTAATAATTAAAACTTAAATGGCATGATTAGCTCTTCCTTTTGATAAAGAAAAGACAAACTATATGCGTACTGCATTTACTTATATTGTCTTCTTGAGAGAAACCGAGGCCAATAAATTATACCTGATTATACCATTTATGAGCCTTTAAAAAATTTTACAGCAGGGGGCGCCTGGGTGGCTCAGTGGGTTAAAGCCTCTGCCTTCAGCTCAGGTCATGATCTCAGGGTCCTGGGATCAAGCCCCGCATCGGGCTCCCTGCTATGCAGGGAGCCTGCATTCTCCTCTCTCTCTGCCTGCCTCTCTGCCTACTTGTGATCTCTCTGTCAAATAAATAAATAAAATCTTTAAAAAAAAAAAAAAAATTTTACAGCAGGATGCCTGGGTGGCTCAGTTGGTTGAGCATCTGCCTTCGGTTCAGGTCATGATCTCTGGGATCAAGGCCTGCACTGGACTTCCTGCACTACGGGCAGCCTATTTCTTCCTCTCCTTCTGCCCTCCACCCACCCTGTTTGTGCTCTCGCTCTCTCTTTCTTTGATAAATAAATAAATAAAATCTTTAAAAAAATTTTGCAGCTGTATTATGTATAAACTGGGTTACTTGAATATCTTGTTATTCCTTCAGACATAATCAGAAAGCCCGTCCCACATTATTTTTTTCCACATTATTTTATTTTCGATGACTGAAGCCTAGAATTTAGCTGTTTTTCTATTGAAGTTTTAATGTTTCTTTTTTAACTGACTGTCCCATATATGTGTGTATGTATGTGTGTGTGTACAGTAAGTTTTTGTCATCATCTTTGTGAATTTTTTATCAGTGAGAATATTTATTAACTTGTATTTTTTTCACCTCTTCAGCATACAGAACTTTAATGTTTGTGTGACCTAAGCTATTCGTATCTTCCCTTGTGTTAAAATTACTTTTTTAATTTTATTTTAATTCCAGTGTAGTTGACATACAGTGCTATATTAATTTTAGGTGTACAATATAATAGTTCAGCAATTCCATATGTTACTCAGTGATCATCAAGATAAGTGTACTCTTAATCCCCTTCACCTATTTCACCCATTCCCCCCCACCACGTACCTCCCCTTTGGTAACCATCTGTTTGTTCTCCTAAGTTAAGAGTATGTTTATTGGTTTGTCTCTTTTTTTGTTTTGTTTCTTAAATTCGCATGGTATTTGTCTTTCTCTGACTGGTTTATTTCACTTATCATCATACTCTGTAGATCCATTCATGTTGTTGGAAATGGCAAGATTTCATTATTTTTATGATTGAATAATACTCCATATATATATATATATATATATATGTATTTGCATATGTACCACTTCTTTAGCCATTCATCTATTGATGGACACTTGGGCTGTTTTTATAATTTGGCTATTGTAAATAACACTGCAATAAACATAGGGGTGCAAATATCCTTTTGTATTATTATTTTTGTATTCTTTGGATAAATATCCAGTAGTGCAATTATTAGATCATAGGGTGGTTCTATTTTTAACTTTCTGAGGAAACCCCATACTGTCTTCCACAGTAGCTATACCATTTTGCATTTCCACCAACAGTGCAGGAGGGTTCCTTTTTCTCTGCATGCTCACCAACACTTGTTTTTTGTCTTTTTAAGTCATTCTGACAGGTGTGAGGTGATACTCATGTGGTTTGATTTACATTTCCCTGATGATGATTGATGTCGAGCATCTTTTCACGTGCCTGTTAGCCATCTGTATGTCATCTCTGGAAAAATGTCTGCACACGTCTTCTGCCCATTTTTTAGTTGGATTATTTGGTTTTTTGATGTTGAGCTGTATAAATTCTTTATACATCTAAGATACCAGACCTTCACTGGATACATCATTTGCAAATATCTTCTCCCATTCTGTAGGTTGCCTTTCAGGTTTTTTGGTGGTTTCCTTTGCTGGGCAGAAGTTTTTTATTTTGATGTAGTCCCAGTGGTTTATTTTTGCTTTTGTTTCTCTTGCCTCGGGAGACATATCCTGAAAGATATTGTTATGGCTGATGTGGGAGAATTTTTTTTTTTTTTCTAATGAGTGCATAGAGCTTTCCGGAAATGGATGGCGAATCAATTTCTAATTAGTTTGGCAATGTTTATTAGGTGTTCCTTGTCTGTGGGCTTAAAATCAAAATAAATATTTTCTCCTCGTTTATATTTTTAACAGAAACCAGGAACTGAAAGAACTTGGTGAGCTTTCTCCACACTGGGACAATCTACGGAAAAATGTCCTTACTCACTGTGATCAAATGGTGAATATGTACCAAGATATTCTGACAGAACTTAGCAAGGAAACAGGTATAAAAGCAATAACTTTTTTTATATATTCAAACTGAATTGCATTTCATGTATGTTAGGTGAAAACAATAATACACATTGTTGTTATGGATATAGAAGAGCCAAAAACTTTTAAAAATCTTTTTATCTCTCATTCTAACATCTCGGCATGATAGACCAGGAAGAAATAGATTTCCCTATTTTACCTCATGGGATTATTATAAGAATAACTGAGAATTTTTTAAATTGAATTTCTATAAAGAAAAGCAGCTTATACAAGATATATATTTTTTTCTGAAATCCTTGTAATATTTTTCCATGTCAAACATTCTCTTCAACATACATGCACACACACATTTATTATTCATTTACTATTAACGTTCAATTTTTTTTTCTGCCTAGGGTCCTCTTTCAAATCAAGCAGCAGCAAAGGAGAGAAAACATTAGAATTTGTTCCAATAAATCTACATCTGCAAAGAATGCATGTACACAGCCCTCACTTGAAAGGTAGTGTATATAATATTATTATTATTTTTTATATATTTTTTATTTTTTTATATATTATTTTTTAAGTGGGCAAATTATTTGAGTGTGTACTTTTTAAAAAAACTTGATACAGGCAGAATTAAAAATTTTAGAATTATGTTAAGATGAAGATGGAACAATTGAAGTTGATAATGACCCTGAATACTACAAAGGGACTATAGTATTTTTGTTGTTGTGTTTCTGAACACTACTTTAAAAATGTGGCACTCGGATTGAGTTTCAGGTGACTATGCAAAACAAATGAAAACATTCTTAAGTAGTCTCAGTGATGGCTAAAACCATGCATGCTAGTGTCTGAATTTTTAAAAAAGGAAAAAGGAGAAACAATACTTGTTCATTTTATGCTTAACTTGAAAAATCAAAGCCCAGAGATGGACTCATAGGCCGTTTTTCTGACTTAGTGGTGATTGGCAACAGTCACCCCCTTCTCTATCAGAAAAAAAAAAAAAAAAGTGGTAAAGTATTTTACCATACTTAGACATGAAAAACATTTTGCAAGGAAAAGTGTGTAGATTTTTTATAAACAGACTTCAGTAAGGTTTATTGAATATTGAATATTGAATAAGGTGAATATCATATTGTATCCCTTGCCACACTACATAATTCCTTGCTATTTCTTAGGAAAATATATTTTAAAATATTCTTTCCCCTCCTTTTCCTTTAACTTACTGCTACATCAATTTCTGTGCATAAGTAGAGTGATTATCCTCCTCTATTCACACACAGAAAAAGTCCCATATTATGGTTTTTGTCCCACATCCTTATTAAAAAACTCTTCACCTCTCTTCCCTCTCAAAAGTCTCTCTATTTAATGATAAATGCTGTGGTCATCTTGCTAGTACCCATCTTCCGAGGGAGCCAAAATTTACTTTAGATCATCCAGTCTTCCGTGGTAAGTGTTTGGATATGCAAACATACAAAGATACGTCTAGAGATTCATGCTAACACCCTATTTTGTAGCTATTGTCACAATATAGAGGTTCTATATTATAAAACAATATAGAGGTTTTACAGAGTTAAAATCTGTGTCCCGCTTCAGAATCATCTGAAATTTCACAACCAGAAAAGTTTACCATTTTTCTGAGTTTGTGCATACATTTGTGTTTATACAACCAGCTAATATGCAGGTTTAAGTGTAGTTATGGAAATGTAAAATTTTAGTAGCTTCGGTAACCTTAATCAACTATCTGAATTTTTTTTTTTTAATTTATTTGACAGAGAGAGAGGTCACAAGGAGGCAGAGAGGCAGGCAGAGAGAGAGGGGGAAGCAGGCTACCTGCCAAGCAGAGAGCCCGATGCAGGGCTCGATCCCAGGACCCTGAGATCATGACCTGAGCTAAAGGCAGAGGCTTAACCCACTGAGCCACCCAGGTGCCCAACTATCTGAAATTTTAACTTAGATCCTTTTCACCAAAAATTATGTCAATGAAAGAACTGAAATAAAAGTGAGATAGACTGGTCCATAGCATTTAGGAAATCTTAACTGATTACTAAGTATCTGTCAGTAGTTTGAACATAACATCTAATGGTTTTAAAAATCATCAAAATCAAAGTATCAGCAAATAATAATTAAGAAGCTACGAGAGTTAAAGACTATCTGACAGGGGTCCCTGGGTAGCTCAGTTGCTTAAGCTTCTGCCTTCAGCTCAGGTCATAATCTGAGGGTTCTGGGACCAAGCCTCATGTCGGGCTCCCTGCTCAGTGTGGAACTTGCTTCTCCCTCTCCCTCTGCTTCTTCCCCTGCTTATGCACACACACTCTCTGTGTGCCAGATAAATGAATAAAATCTTAAAAAAAAAAAGAATTCTTCACTTCTGGGTTCAAATTTCCCCCTTAAAGACATCACCATTTTGAAGTAGGATCTATCCTAAAGCCTTGATTTGAACTTGATTCCATCTGTAAAGACCATATTTCCAAATAGGTCATATTCAAGGTATTTTTCTGGGGAGCATAAATCAACCCATAATAACAAGATAGATAAAGGAATTTCTTCTTTGTGATGACAAATATCAAGTAGTATAAAGAAAAGCAAAATTTTCATCTTACAGAACTAGGGTAAAACTCTTAAACTACAGGGTTTTAACTGTAGTTTTCAGAAAGACTTCTTTTTGAAGACCTAAAGGAGAAAATGTGGGAAAAGATTAAAAATCTTAATGGCCAAGAATTAATGCAAAGGTACTGAATTCTACTGCATACTGATTTTTCCCCCAAGGTTACTCATGTAAGATATATATATATATGTGTGTATATGTATATATATATATATATGTGTGTATATGTATATTATATATTTAATTTTATATACATCATATATATGTGGTATACATAGCTTATATGTAATTTGAATATTAAGCTTCCATGTTTTAAAATATTTATGATTTTATAATAAGTTCAAAATTTATTATTTGAGATTGGAATTCAGATAAAGTAAGTGCTTATAGACTAGATCACCAACTATATGTTTTAATATAAATTGAAAACTTGACTGAATTTTGGAGTTCTGCCACATACTTCTTAGATATTGACCAAGTTAATAACTTTTCTGAGCATTGGTTTTCTTATTTACAAAATAAAATGGCTGAAAACTGTAGATGGCAGTCAATCAAATTTCTACTTACTTATATAACATGTATTCAGCACATTAAATGAATTGCAGTTAAATTTATTTAAGATCCATGTTTACTGATTTGAATGTTTAGCTGAAATTACAGACAACATTTTGCAAGGTAATGATGCAAGTATGATTGGCCAAGCCTTGGTATTTCACTGGGAAGTTTTTTGGATGTAGTCTAGATTTATTTTCATTCTTACCATTAGTAAATTACATCAATCCACATTTGATTAATATGCCTGCTATATTTGGAGAGGCAGCTTTGCAAACAATATGAGGCAGATTCACCAAATACAAGGCTAATGTCTAGCTCTAGGAACAAGTAACTGAGCAGAACTAATGTTGTCATGTCTCATACTGACAAATGAAATAACTTCCATCCAATGTCAGGTGCCCCCAGACCCATTAATTTTTCACCCTTGTTCATTACTTAAATTAAATGCAACAAATACAATCCCAATAGAGATCTTAGACAGCAGTCACAATAGCAAAGAAAAAACCCTGAATTTAAGAAGAAAATTTTCCACCTCAAATTTTATTTTCATAGAAAGTCAGTGATAAATATTATAAAATATAGATTCTTATAATATCATTCTCTTTAAGTTATTTTATTTTATGTTATAGATATATAATAGCATATTGTAATATATAACAAAGAGAGAGAGACAGAGAAAGAAAGAGGAAAGAAAAGAAAGAAAAAGCCTTCTATAGTGTATCATAAAGCTATAGTTGGAATCAGGTGGGACATAAGCCAGAATTTATTGTGTAAGTATGGATGAGTCAGCTAACCTCTCTGCCCCTAGTTTTCTAATCTCCATATTGAGGGAAGGAACAAATGAGGAGCTGTTTAGAACTCCCTGATTTCTGTATCTTTAGTTTGGGTATATCACGTCATCAATGAAGTATAATTACTTTTAGATGTTTCATGATGTTGGTAAATTGTTTGGACTATTTTGAAATAGATTTTCCTTAAAATTCCTTGTTGTTTTGTGATTCTTGACAAAGTCATTTTGTGGATCATTTTGAAGTCCAGGATTATGGTTAAATTGTTCCCTGAAATGAGATCAGCATGTCTACGTTTTTTTTTTTTTTCATTACCACTATTTTTATAGTTGCAGGAATTTTAAAAAGATCTTCTGGGGAAAAAAATAGACTTATTATCTCATATCTATTATTAAATGGCTTTTAAAGGCTATGAGGCAGCCCTATTATTAACTTTCAAACCAACATACTATCTGTAGCTTAATGAGATTCAACAACTTGAATTCTACTTCCACATTATGCTGTGTATGATGCCATTTTCACAAAGCCTAGGACAATTTTTGAGATATAAACTATCAAAAGAAGAAGACTTAAATTATCAAATATGTATATTTGATATATAAACTATAAAAAAATTATCAAAAAACAGATTATATTATTTTAAGAAAGAAAAAAGGACATCTGATTTTTTTTTTTTGCTCAAATTTTCTGTAAAATAAATGTCCATCTAGATTTTTGTAGTTGTTTCTTAGTATCAAAAATCTGAAAGCTTTTATTCTATACAGTTAAGGGCTGAATATCATAAAGATACATAATTTAAGCAGCAGGATAAAATAAGGAAAATTTTAATATGACACAAATATTACTGATCAGATTGTTCCCTTCGAGTTTTATTTTTTATTGATTATTTGTTTTATATGTTTTTCTATATGCTCCCTCTTAGAGGAATACAATAAATTTCAGTTAGTTCTAACTAAATTTTAAAAAGTACGAGTGCTCTAGCCAAGACTGAACATGGTACTTTAAGTGTATACCGTTCTTTTTAACTAAACTAAGAGACCAGGAAATGAATCCCATGCGCTATCTACGTCTGTCTACTATTTTCGTAGTAATTGCAAGTGGCATTCAGGGCGAAGTGGCCAAAGAGATAAACCCAGCATTTCCAGTACTGTGAGATTTGTAAATACTAATTATCAAATACCATTTGTAAAATACTAAGACTCCCAAGAGTTATGATTTTGTGTTTTCCAGTAAGTGGGGTATTTAAAAATTTTAGTGATTAGTGTGAAGTATGCCAGAACGGATTTCAAACTTAAGGATTATATAGCTCTATACAGTTTATGTTCTCATTTTAGATCATGTAATAAACCAAAGAAACCTATAGCTGAACAGGACAGCTTAACTTCACACAAACTCCGGGAATAACATTCAGTAGCTACTTTCTAATTGTTTCCTTCAGAGCCACTCTTTAGTTATTAATGATTGTGGGACCATTCCAATGTGAAGATAGGGGTTTCCCACACCATCAGTTTCCCAGTGCTCCATGGATGCCAACTGAGTGTCTGAAGTTTCAGCTCAATTCTGACATTATCTACCTGGAGACAGCATCAGATTCCATGAGCTAAGGGCTCTGTCCGCAAGACTGCCCTCCACTTCAGATGCCAATTACCTGTACTTTTGACCATCTGGCTGTAAATCAAATGTTCCCCCCTCCTTGGGTTTAATTAATTCAGTAGAACTGTTCACAGAAGTCAGAAAAACATTTCACTTACTAGAACACTGGTTTATTATCAAAGGATATAACTCAGGAACTGCCAGGTGGAAGAGATGCACTGGCCAGGCATGGGGGAAGTAGGTAGAACTTCCGTGCTCTCTGAACCCCTCTCTCCTAGCACCTCCACCACAGAAGCTCCCCAAACCTAGTCCTTTTGGTTTTGTTTTGTTTTGAGATTTTATGACACAGGCAGGATTAATTAAATAATTGGCCCTTGGGAATGGAACTCAATCTCGAGCTCTTTTCTCCTCTCAGGTGCCTAGGTAGAGAGGAGGGATAGAAAATTCAGACCCTCTAATCCCTTGGTTGAGCGCCATGGCAACCAGGCTCTGTCCTTAGGGCAGGTCCGAAAGTCACTTCATTAACATAAGAAAAGACATCTTTAAAGCTCTCAACGCTTAGGAAATTCCAAAGGTTTTAGGACCACCTTGCCAGAAAAGGCAACAAAGATATTTACTAAATATATTTATTTCCTACCCTTGTTAAGCAACAAAAATTCAACTGAGTAATTTATGAGTTCGAATTGTCTTTATTGAATGATTCACGAATCAGGCAGCATCCTACCTAACAAATAAAAGAGAGCTCTACAGAGCTGCAAAAAAGGAAAGCTTTTTGAATGTAGGAAGTGGGGAAAACAGGAAATTATTGGCAAAGGAACCCATTATTTGAGGCAAAGTCATCCTTCTAATGGAATGGAAGGGATCTTTTAGTAAAATTTCCTAGTTGACCAAGAAATTCTATGTTGACTGGTTAAAGGTTACATTCCTGGGAGGTTGAAACTGCAGTTAGATTAGGTATTAAGCCTTGGTTTGCTGATGTGGTTCCTTTGACAAAAGTGACTATTTTGAGCCTCTGGCTTTTTTTTTTTTTTTTTTTTTTAGATTATAATTCACAATATCACAGTTATCAGAGTTTAAAAATTAACACTTCAAAGCGTCTTTTTGGAGATCCCAAATGTATGAAGGTAAAGATTATATATGCCTAAAGTTTTTGAGCCTCTGCAAAATGCGTACTTAAGGATCCCACCTTTTTGAGGAGTGATTCTAATCAAGGTAGATAGAATCAAAAGGCAACAAAGAAAAGTGAGAGAAGCAAGAGAGACCTTATTTGCTCTTTCAACATCCAGACATAAGCCCTACTTATTGTCTCTACAGAGAATGCCTCTTGGTATTAATGGAATATCAAGGTTGGCTTGCGAGGTGCGGAAATGGGAAAAAAGGTTTCTGGAATATAGATAAAGTATTCAGTTCTGCTAGCTGTGCTGAAACAACAGTACTACTTTTTACTTGCCTATTTGAAATGTATTCTATGAAGTTCAAAAGTAAAGAATATTTGGGAAACTCTTGTGTGTTTTAGTTCCTGGTCACTTTGCCCTTGAAAACATATAACTATATTAGGAAATTGGCTCCTTTTTCATTCTTATTTTTTTCAAATCCTGATTGTTGTGCTGCTAATGATTTGTAAGTTTTTCTTAGAATTTCATATCCCCAATCTGCTTTATTGTTAACTTCCTGTTAATATATTGTTTAAAATGATAACAAATGGTAAATAAAATTACAAAAATGATAGTTTAATGAAAATAATGAGAAATAAAGCATCTGATCTAAGAAAACATTGAATATTATAAGGCTAAACTTAAGAAAAGAATACAAACACTGTACTTTTGTTAGTATATTTACTTCTTACAGAAGTATGAATTAACAATTCTAAAACTATTTTATTTGTATAGTATGGTTAACCGAATACGTAAATATAAAATAGGGAGAGTCCAGTTTCTCAATATCAGAAAAAGAAGTTAGAAACAAAGAAGGAAGAAAGGCTAGAAGGAATCCTGTAATGCTGAACTGAAGTCAGAGGTAACAATATGGACTCATGGGTTTGTTGTTGTTAATATAGATATATAGACACAGGGGTGTTTGTGTGTGTGTGTACAAGTTAGTATGCATATACATGCATATACTTCCTACCTCTGGCACTGAAAGAATTGAAAGCAGTAAGAATGAGTATACCTACCCCCAGTATTTGATTTCTTTTTTTAAAAGAAAAGATATTTATTTATTTGAGAGAGAGAGGGAGGAAAGGGCAGGACAAGCAGACTCTCCACTGAGCGCTGAGCCCAATGCTGAGCTAGATCTCAGGATTCTGAGATCTTGACACTTATCTGACCAGAGTGCCCCCAGTATTTGATTTCTAAACACCATTCTCAAGTAAAAAGAGCTAGGGTTCTTTGGAAAACTGGTTGATTCTAGGGCTGAGGCTGGGAAAATGTAAGATGAGTCTAGAGTATCTGGTGGCTCTAGAAAGTAAGGAGGTGCTAAGAAACAAACAACAACGATGGCAACAAATGGAGAGGGTGACATAGATAAATAGTACAAGAGCCAATGGAAGGAGTTCCCAAAGGACAAAGCTAGAACAACTTAAACATAACAATAGTGTTAGATCATAAACCGATACCTATGAGCCCTTACTGATGTTAATAAATAACTGAGGGCCACCTGGGTCTCAGTCGGTTAAGCCACCAGCTCTTGATTTTAGCTCAGATCATGGTCTTAGGGATTGAGCAGAGAGTGGGGCTCCACACGCAGAAGGGAGTCTGCTTAAGCATTCTCTCTCTCTCCCTCTATCCCTCCCCCTACTCTCTCTCTGTCTCTAAAATGAATATATAAATATTTAAAAATAAATAGGTAGATAGATAGCTGAATATATAAACTAAAGATAAACTATTCTTCCCCAAAGAAATCCAGTTAATAAATGTGGAATGAGGGAAATGGAAAATCACCATTCAACCATAGCAGTAATAATTGCCACAGGCAAGATATATCAACAGATGCTAAAATTAGTGGGCACAGGTCTAAAAAGAAACTGGGTATTGTACTGTCTTAAAATATGTCTCCCTAAATATTTAGTAACTTTACAGTGAAGAATCAACTATAGATAGATAGTGGCAGTCAACACTTTGACCCATGCATCAAGTTTAATTAACATGAAGTAATATATAACAACTTAACATACTCCCTGTTATAATGCACTGAGAAGGGCATATGGCTTCCACAGTATCCTACTCAATAGTGCAGAACTTCAGTCTAAATATGAGAAAACATAAGACAAACCCAAATTGAGGGACCAGTACTCTTCAAAAGTGTCGAGGTCGAAAATGAAATGCTGAGGAACTGTCATGGATTGGAGAAGACTACATGATAGCAACATGAAATGTGGAATTCTGGACTGGATCCTGAAAGAACAAAGGGTATTAGTGGAAAAACTAATTTTAACATATTATCTACTACATTTAATGTTATAGTACAAGATTAATTTCTTAGTCTTGATAGTCTCTGACTGTATAAGATATTAACATAGGGAGCATAGTGAAGGGTATACAGAACTCTGTTCTAATTTTGCAACAACTCTGGAAATCCAAAATTATCTCAAAAATAACAATTTTCAAAAGTATTTAAACAATAAATATATTTTTGTATTTTAATGAAAATTATGTATATTTTCAAATATATAACATGTTATTTTGCTATACATATGTATAGTGAATGATTATTATAGCTAAGCTAATTTACATATTCATCTCACAGAGTTACTGGGCTTGCTTTCTTTCGTGTGATGAGACATTTTTAAAGGAATTCTGTATTTCTTCCTATTTTAGACAGCATAATAAAACAATTCAAATTTAAAAAACAAAGATAAAAAATAAAATGGAATTCAAATTTTATAGAAACATTGACAGCAATTTAGCCTAGATACCTCATACAAGTAGAATCATGCATTATTTGTCTTTCTGTGGCTTATTTCACTTAGTACCCTCAAGGATTGTCCATATTGTCACATGTTACAGAAGTTCCTTTCTTTTTAAAGTTGAATAGTATCCCATTATACATATACAGCACATTTTCTTTATCCATTCACCCACTGATGGACATTTAGGTTGTTTCCACATCTTGCCTATTATGAATAGTGCTTACATGAACGTAGAGGCACTCATATCTCTCTGAGATCCTGATTTCAGCTCCTTTGTATAAATGCCCAGAACTGGTATTGCTGAAGCATGATAGTTCTACATTGTGCAGGGATTCCAATTTGTTCACAGCATGGCTAACACTCACTGTCTTTTGTTTTTTTGATAGAAGCCATTTTTACAGGTGTGAGATGGTATCTCATCGTAGTTTTGATTTGCATTTTCCTGATGATGAATAATACCCTTTAACATTTTGACATATACCTGTTGGCCATTTGTATGTCTTCTTTGGCAAAATGTCTGTCTATTCAAGCCTTTAGCACATTTTTTAGTCAGGTTATTAATTGTTTTACTATGGAGTTACAGGAGTTCATTATAAATTTTGGAGATTAACTTCTCATCAGATATATCATTTGCCAATATTTTCTCCTCTTCTGTATGTTGTCTTTTTTGTCTATAGTTTACTTAATTATACAGAAGCTTTTCAGTTTGATGTAGTTCTGCTTGTTTTTGTTGCTTATGCTTTTAGTGTCGCATCTGTAAAGACCAGTCATCATAAAATTTTCCTCTGTTTTCTTCTAGGTGTTTTATACTTTTAGGTCTTATGTCTAAGTCTTTAATCCATTTTTGAGTTGATTTTTGTGCATGCCATAGGACAAGGGTCTGATTTCATTCTTTTGCATGTGAATTATCATAAATTCTCTTTGTTCTTTTATAGAATATGGTCCATGGATGGATATGTATTCATCCTGATCCCATTGAGATATATATATTTCAGATTCAAATATGTTTTTTTTTCTTGATAGTATATATAACTTTTTTATTTCTTCAATTAAAAAAATAATACGTTACATGATCTCTAAGGACATATAAGAGAAACTGAAACAAGCCTCAGAATATTTATTTATTTATTGACATTTTTGAACACCTACAACATGGATGAGCTCATAAACAGGAAATAGAATGGAAACAAGGGGCACCTGGATGGCTCAGTGCGTTAAAGCCTCTGCCTTCAGCTCAGGTCATGATCCCAGGGTCCTGGGATCCAGCCCCGCGTTCGCTCAGCAGGGAGCCTGCTTCCCTTCCTCTCTCTGCCTGCCTCTCTGCCTACTTGTGATCTCTCTCTCTCTCTCAAATAAATAAATTAAAAATCTAAAAAAAGGGACACCTGGGTGGCTCAGTTGGTTAAGCAGCTGCCTTCGGCTCAGTTCATGATCCTAGCGTCCTGGGATCGAGTCCCACATCGGGCTCCTTGCTCGGCAGGGAGCCTGCTTTGCCCTCTGCCTCTGCCTGCAACTCTGTCTGCCTGTGCTTGCTCTCTCTCTCTCTAATAAATAAATAAAATCTTTTAAAAAAATTAAAAAAATAAAAATAAATTTTTTTTTTTAAATCTAAAAAAAAAAAAGAATGGAAACAAGTAAAAGTCAGAACTTTGGATATGAAAGAACTTGTTTATAACTTTGGAAGTTCTTCATTATAGTTGGATTCAAGATACACACAGGCCTTCTTTTAGATTTAAAAATAATCAGCTCTTTATTATGAAGAGTAGACAATATTTGAGTAACTTGCTTCTCTTCCTTTACCTGCTGCTTCCAAGTTTCATGGTTCCTTCATAGGTGACTAAAATTCCCCTGAGCAGAGTGGATGAACAAAGAGAAAATTTCTGCTCCTAGAAAGGAGCTTTGGAAAATGCTGAAACTATGTGTGAGTTGAAGAAACAGATTCACTAGGAAGCTAGTGCAACTTAAGTTTGGGATTCTTCCTGTATATGAGCCTCTTCTTCTAAGATCCTGCAAAGGGCCTTAGCAACTTGTTTGTGGTCAGGTGTTTTGCTAGGTTCCAGTCACTAATTTAAACCCCTGGCTCTCCATCCGTGGATTAGATGTCAGAAGACTGTGGGTGTAAGGTCTTTGGGGCTTCAGACAAAGCAGGTCATTTCTCAAGGTTCTCAGAGTTCTCATCAAATAAATGAAGGTAGACTAGAATTTTGTTTTGGGAACTTTTGGGTGCTTTCATGACCATTGAGAAATCTGTGACCCTTTTCCATGAAGTAGAACAGACGTACTTATACAATTTGCACATACTTAATGGACTTTCCCGAAACTATTTTCATAACCCTAGATTAAAATCTCTTGGATAATGAAGTCTTTAAATTTCATGCAAGTCTAATATTCTGCTATATTAAGAAAAGCTAACTTCTAGTTTATTAGTGACTTTTTGAAAGGGCAAGAGATTATCACTCTAACCATCTATTGATGGCCGTTCAATAAGTGCCTTATTGATAGGTTGATTTGGGTTACATTCTGGGGTTTTTTTTTTATCTGTTTGCTTTCTGTATTATTTTGTTTTGTTTTGTTTTGTTTTGTTTTGTTTTGTTTTTTTAAAGATTTTATTTATTTATTTGACACAGAGAGATCATAAGTAGGCAGAGAGGCAGACAGAGAGAGTGAGAGGGAAGCAGGCTCCCTGCTGAGCAGAGAGCCCGATGTGGGACTCGATTCCAGGACTCTGAGATCATGACCTAAGCTGAAAGCAGCAGCTTAAACCACTGAGCCACCCAGGCGCCCATTTTGTTTTGTTTTGTTTTGTTTTGTTTGTGTGACCTTGAGTTCTCTCAGTTCTCCTGAAGCCTTTCACTTGAAGACATTTTTTATTAAGAAAAATATTTTAGATGCCTTTGGACTGAACCAGTATAAAGAAGTTATGGTGTTTACCTGAAGCTAATAAAATAATTTATGTTTTCCCTGTAAATGGGAACTGAAAAACAACCAGTGTCAATACCAAAATCAATTTGGAAAGGATCTACTATGAAATTAGGTTTCTCAAATAAAATGTAGTTTAACAAGAGATGTTCACTCTGTCTTCCTTCTTATGGGGATACTTTTCATTAGGAGGTAAAAATGATGCTGTGTTTTGAAGCAATAAACTTAATATGTACCAAACTTGAAGGCTTTCAATATCAAAGGATTGAGTTTCAATTTAAATGTATTGATTTTTTATTTAAAAACAAAAAATCTTGGCGGAAAATAGATCTAGAGACATTTAATGTATTCTTTCTATGTCATCTAAGAAAATTGCAAAAGCATGCATTCAAAACTGTGTAGGATTTAGTATACACAGACAGGAAACTACTCTGTATAGATTTTTTAAAAATGTACTAGTACTGTTCTGCCCTTGAGCTGAGATGAATTAATATTTCGTTCTTCCTCTGTAAATTTTCTCTGTAAAGATTGTTCATTATTGTTCAATTTCAATATGATTGCAAATTAAATGATGCAAAACTCAATAAAGTAAAATACACAAAAGACCAATTAACATGTTATCTCAGTAAGTATATAGAAGAATGAGGGAACATACTGTTCCACACAGTAGCATATAATTAAGATGTAGTCATAAATCAAAGAAATATTTTAACTTGTTTAGGTGCACAGGTGGCTTTTAGAAAGATTGATTAGCTTCTCTTGCCCCCTTGAGATGAGAGTTCATAGTTATTCCTGCAAAATTAAACAGAATAATTTCTCAAACTTCCCACAGTGTGTATGCTTCAATGCAGATAGCATGCTGGAGAAAAATGTTTGCAAAGTGTTCATCTCCTTGTCCATTCCTGTTCCAGATGCTCTCTACGATGTCATCACTGTGGGGGCCCCAGCTGCCCATTTTCAGGGATTTAAGAATGGTGGTCTTCGGAAACTACTCCATCGATTTGAGATGGAAAGAAGAAAGTAAGTGATGACACGATGCATTAATGATATTATCTTCCCTTTGGGAAAGTTTGTTTATAAGGTTAAGATAAAGAAGCTTGGTCCATCGCAATGAATAGTTCTTGACATCTCTAACCCATTAAGTAACTTAAAGTTGTCAAATGTCCAAGAAAATATTTGAACAGAAATGAAATTAGAATAAATGAAATGCCTGAGTTTGTTGCTTATGGAGTAGCACTATGCTGGCAGAAAAATCTTCTGGAAACCATGCTACCAAAAAATAAGATATATTCTGGTATCAACTATGGCTCATTCAATGGAATGGTATTCATGTGGAGATTTAGTTGAAAATTATCTACTTTAACTGTGAAGCCCAAGACACTTGATGGAGAGCATGAGTCCCAATTATGATTCTGACCATACTAGTGATTTTCATTGGGGCTGAAGGCCAGGCACATAACTCCCTATCATTTAATTGTGTCGTTTGAAAAAGAGACATCAATGTAGAACTCTGTTAAATGGTGAGATTAAAACAGTAATCTTGTATTCCTTAGGGACAAGGCATAACACAAAAACCAAAGTATTATCACTGTCACTTATAATTTTATTATACTTCAATTTTTTGTGTGTTCAGTTATTTTAAAATATTGCATCGGTAGTTCAGTCCCCAGGTACTGACCCCAACATATTGAGTTTATCCTGTAATATGCGTATATTCATGTAAACCATCAAGAGTGTTATTCAGGTGTGAAGGGTAAATTTCCTTTCCTCTTCAAGTCGTTACTCTTCTTGGATTACAATCCCAAATTTTGAAAATTAGGGGAAAATAGTTATTCTTAGTCATAGTTGGTTTAGTAAGAGTATTAGAAAATGGGAGTGGCAAAAACAGAATATTCTAAAAAGTTTTATCATGTAACACATTTGTTATTCAGTGTCCAGATTTTCAGGAAGAAAGCATTCAAAAATTTGGAAGCGTTCAAATTGGGACACCTGGGTGGGTCAGTTGGTTGAACTTCTGACTCTTGATTTCAGCTCAGGTCATGATCTCAGGGTCCTGAGATGGAGCTCTGCCTGGGGCTCCACACTCAGGGAGGAATCTGTTTGAGAGTCTCTCTCTCCCTCTCCCTTTGCCCCTCCCCACTGCTGGCACTGTCTCTCTCTTAAAAAAAAATTATTTAAAGTAAGTTAGAATTGTATAAGTAATATACTATTATATTAATATATAAACTAATAACATAGCTATATGTTTTTTCTTGTTTTAAAGAAATTGACTTTGGGGTTGCCTGGTGGCTCAGGTCTGATAAGCTTCTGACTCTCAATTTCAGCTGGGGTCATGATCTCAGGGTTGTGAGATGAGCCCTGCGCTGCATTCCACAGTGGGCATGGGGCCTGTTTAAGATTGCGTGCGCACTCTCTCTCTCTCTGTACTGCTTACCGCTCTCCCACTCACATGCTCGCTCAGTCTCTCTCTCTCTCTCATTAAAAAAAACACACAAGCATGGAAGGAGGGAAGTAAGGAAGGGAGGGAGGTAGGGAGGAAAGGAAAGAAGGCAAAAAAGGGGAGGAGAGGGAAGGGAAGGAAAGAGAAAGAACAAAGGGACTTTGGTACAATAAAAGTTAATAAAGTTTAAAAGTTAAAAAATTTTTAAAAAGTTAATAAAACTATTAACTTAGATATAATCCTTATTCAGATTACTCCAGGTTTCATTTTTGTGTTTGGTTGGTTGGTTGAGAGGACATAGATAGAATTCTATGAAATTTTATCACAGGTGTAGATTAGAGTAACTATCATCAAAGTAATCATAAAGGACTATTCCATTACCACCGAGGAACTCCCTCAGGTGATCTCTTAATAGTCACAGCCTCCCCCAAAACCTTCTGCTGCAGAATGTTATTCTGTTGCCTTATTATTTCAGCAGGGAGTAGAAATCAGAATTGCAACCAGGGGCTTCGAGGGGAGAGGAGCTCCTATTTAATTCATGGAGGCTGGCAGCCAGTTATCACAGACCTCATGGGGAAAGGATGCCATCTCTTTGCTGAAATGGGACGGGAGTGGAATACAGGTTACTGTCCAGGTGCTGTGCCAGGGAGGGGCTTTTCTCACTGACCCCTTGCTGCACCATTATTTAAGTGGGGGAGCAACCTGCCATTTTTCTGATATCACCCACAGAATAGACAAGTATGAGTAAAACTTTTCTGTTCTGTTTGGCCACCCTTTACTAGTTGTTTGGCTTTTCTTGGATGCCACTTTTACCTGGCATTTTGCATCACTGGGTTATGAGACAAGGAAAAAAAAAAAAAAAACAAAACTGTGGAACTCACTGTCATGTTATTTCTTGAGTTCCAAGGCACCCAGTCAGACTGCCTTCATTTTTCCACCTTTTAGATTCTTCTGATAAATGACTTACAGGTTTTGTCTAGAGTGATTTTTGTAATTAGAGAAGTAAAATAGATTATATTTACTCCATCTTGCCTGGAACTGGAAGTCTCTAATCTTGAGAATTCATCTAATCTATTTGTTTTTCTCAATCAAACGTTAGAGTTTATAACACAGTTAAAAGACTGAAAACTGTCCACAGGGCACATAAATTGTAGTTGAGCATATAAAGAGTTGGCATATGATGATACATGGAACCTAACTGTGTAACTGTGTAAAATCCTAAAATATTACTATATGCTGCTATTAAAGAAAATGTTGAGATGTGTGATTAGATTCTGAATAGGATTTTTTTTTGAGTCCTAAATATCTCCATGAATATCTGAATTTTTTACTATTCTTCACCTCTCACTGGGATGTTTATATGCATATAGTCACACACACACACACACACACACACACCCAACTTTTAGGATCAAATTTAAAATAAAAGGATAAAGAGCATCCAGTGTTTATAAACATTGATTTGCTTTAGGTTTCTCAAATGTGTTATTATCCCATTATTTTACTAATGACTTATGGATAAAATTCAATGAAGTTTTTTAATTAAAAATATAGTATGGTGTGAATCTCAAAAGTATTCCATAGGGCAGTGATATAGGACAAAGACGGCTTGCTGAGGCAATACACAGATAAGCAAGGTTTCAGCCAGTCCATCAAGTTAAGAGGTGATATAAACAAAGACTTCCAGCATAAAGTGACATCATACTATGCAAATTATTTTTCTGTAGGCTCTTTCAACAATAAATATTGCATTGTCAGTCAAAAGCAATAACAGGAGTAAATATGACTATATGAAATGAGTAACTTAGACTAGCACATTTATTTGCATTTGGCAGTGCAGAAAAGCACATTAAGTGAAGGAATTTTCTTCAACTCTGTTCTTTTGCTACTTCCCCAAAAGATAGTCCAATATTTTAGGTCAATTTTTTAAGGGAACAACCATAGCTATTACACTACCTCACCTCCATTTATTTTCACCTCAGCTATGCTAATGAACTATTGTCCTGTGAGAACACATGTAATTTATGTGTCTGTTCCTCAGGGATCTGTCTTTTGATTAATACATTGAATACATAATGAGAAGGGGTTTAGTATAAGAAAGCCTTGCTTACTGGGGCACCTGGGTGGCTCAATTGGTTAAACTCTGACTCTTGATTTCAGCTCAGGTCATGATCTCAGGGTCTTGGGATGGAGCCCCATGTTGGGCTAGCACTCAGCAAAGAATCTCCTTCTCCCTCTCTCTGCTCCTTCTCCCTCCCCCAATCATGTTCTCTCTCACTCTCTCTCTCTTTCCCAAATAAAAAAATGAATAAGATATTTTAAAAAGAGCAAGCCTCGCTTGTAGTGTTCATATAATGTGATTTAGATCACATAAAAATGCATTTTAAAAGCTACAAGATAATTAGTAAGAAGAGTGATCTCTTTAAAGAACAAGTGTCTGTGTGTATTTCTTTGTTCAGAAACCTTCACGGGGTCCACAGTCATCCAGTGGGCATTCAAAACATCTGTGATCTCACTCCACCAACTTTCTACTTTCATCAATCACCACCTTCTCCTATAGCTGCTTCTTAAATGCTATATAAACTGTTTCCTTAATGGACCTCACACTTTCCACCTCTTCTTCTTTCCTTACTCAGTTCCCTTTTACAAGAAATTCTTCTGCTTTCATCTTCCCCCTATTTTCTATTTCTTTCTGTCAAAACCATACACAAAATCCTATTCAAAATTCTGTGCATCATCCGTCCTAAGATTCTATCCTCTCCATTATGTCTTCCTGATTTCCCAAGTTGATTTGACTCCCTATTCCTAATATTTTATTTTTACTCCCCTTATAGCCTTATCAGGTCAGGGTTATGATGTATTAGGTTTGTTCTTGTGTGATACTCCTGTAACAGTTTGTGGTTTCCTTGATGAAGAGATAACCTCTTGAAATTTGGATCTTTTGGAGTTCCCCAGAGAGTATTTGGTATACAAGTTCAAATTCAGCAGGCATTGGAATTCACGTATGAATCAGTTACGGTCTCTGATTTAAAGTGCTGAAAACACCAGTGGGAGATCAGGTTTCACAAATAATAATAATTCAGTACAATCATTATTACATAAAGGCTTCTCAACCTTGACTGCGTATTAAAATTACCTCTGGAGCTTTAGAACATTTTTATCTGTGCCAAGATATCACCCCAGACAAATTAAGTGAAAGTCATGGGAATAAAGCCCAGGTATGGGTATGTTTTAAAAGATTCCCAAGTAAGAATAATGTGTAGCAAGAGATAGATGTGAGTGAATAGTGCTGGGAGAAAACAGGAAGGGTGTGGAGAATAGAAACAAGAAGAATAGTGACACAGTTGAGTTGAACTTGAAAAATGTTCAATATAGACTCTCAATTGAGATGTATCAGGAAGAAAGAAAATTTATACAAGGTAATATATGTTGATATAAGGAAGAAAAAATTACATCTTGCTTAGTGGAAATGTGTGTTTAAAAAATCCCCAAATCATTAATAGTTGCAGAACAGAACCAAGATCGGAATAAAGATATAACAATTTTGATCTGATGATGTGGGCTCGAGTAACGTGTGAACAAATAAAATTGAACATATTATAAGGATTTTCATGCCATAAACATGAGATTTTTCTGAGACAAAACCCTAATTGCTCATGTTACTTTTCTAAAGGACCAAAATTAGGATGTTTGTAGGCTGTGTATTCAGTTGTTACAGCAAACATCAAACAATGTTACATCAAACTTTCCTGGAGTCAGTGATTTACATGGAAGCTCTTTTTTTTTTTTAAGATTTTATTTATTTATTTGACAGATAGAGATCACAAGTAGGCAGAGAGGCAGAGAGAGAGAGAGAGAGGAGGAAGCAGGCTCCCTGCTGAGCAGGGCCAGGACCCTGAGATCAAGATGTGAGCCAAAGGCAGAGGCTTTAATCCACTGAGCCACCCAAGTGCCCCTACATGGAAGCTCTTTAAAGCTTGTGGATCCTCCCCCAAAATATGATCAATTTTTTACTTCTGCTGTTGCTTAAAAGAAAGGGGGGAAATTGCCACAACAACACATATTTTGCCTGCTTTGAATATTTGTGATTTCAGCAGGAATTTCAGGCTCAGACAGAACTTTGACTGAGTAGGATCATGACCTGAAAGCATAACATTTTCCTCAAGATGGAAGAGCACCTCATGAAAACCAAGAATCTTTATAAAGAAGAAAAAGTGCCAGTGAAGGGCAATGTCAACCTCATGTGAGAATATTAATTCCCTGTGATCTGCCTATTCATTTGGAGTAAACTCAGAACTAACTCCCTGCAAATGACCTAATGTCACATGCCTGTGGACGTGCTCTGGTGTTCCCACCCCTCTCCCATCTGTTCCAGATAGGAACACGGTCAACATTTACTACCCCACAATTTCAAACGGAAAAACGAAAAAGAAAAAGATTACTTGGAAAAGTCATAAGGAAAATGAACTAAAATTTTACTGACAGGAATATTGTAGGCTCGCCTTGAGCCTGCCACAGCCTGAGACTGTATTACAGTTTGGGGGACTTTTCTGATGGAAAGTAGAATATTAATACAAAGGGTTAAACAAACCAGTCTTACCTTTATGAGATCAATGGTTATGTGGTCATATGACCAAAACTCTGAGGGAAATTTTCCTATTATAAGGAGAAGATGTTTCCTCGTTCTCTATTTTAGAAAGAAGACTTCTTGGGTAAAAGGGAAACTGTTGCATTAGGCAAGGAAGCTCTGTGTAGCCTACAGTGCGGCAGACATTCATTTAGCCAGAAATGGGACCTGGATGCAACACCTCATACCACTACCTTTGATATATGTATCCTTCGGATAAAATCACTAACCACTGCTTAATTTGGGGAAACAAAACATAAATTAAACACCTGAGATGTCTAAACAAAAGTTTTCCAACTTATCTTTTTTTGTACTCGCTCCAGTAACTAGGCAATAGTTACAAAAAAAAAGTTTGTTTTAAACCTTTCGTTTTCATACCTAAGACTAAGATTCTAATTTTTTAAATGAAAAGGAATTAGTGATTCAGATATATTCGGTGAAAGCAATAAGACTGCATCCATGATTTGATTTGGAGAATGAATTTTTCTTTTTTTTTTTTTCTACTGAAGCTCTTTCTCTATCTCTAGCTTGATCTCTGGATTTCTCTTAGAAATTTGTCTTGTTCACTAGCAGACCAGTTTAGTCTGAGATCATGATTCTGTTTAGCATTTTCTGTGTACCAAGAAACCATGCCATATATCTTTTGATTAGAAATATCTTGATCTTTCAATAATGTGAATTTAAAAATATTTTCCATTAATTGTTTTCTTTTTTTAATTTTAGTTCCAGTGCCGTTAGTATACAGTGTAATATTAGTTTCAAGTGTATGATATAGTGAAACAATACTTCCATACATTATGCTGTGCTCATCACGACAAGTACCGTCCTTAATCCCCATCAACTATTTAACCCATCCCCCCCCACCTCTTCTCTGGTAACCATCACTTTGTTCTCTATATTAAAGAGTCCGTTTCTTGATTTTTCTCTTGTTCTCTCTTTTTTCTTTGCTCATTTGTTTTGTTTCTTATATTCAACCCATGAGCAAAATCATAGGTATTTTTCTTTTTATACTTTCTATACTTTCTATTATACGTCATTGGAAATGACAAGATTTCTTTCTTTCTTTCTTTTTTATTTATTTATTTGACAGACAGAGATCACAAGTAGGCAGAGAGGCAGGCAGAAAGAGAGGAGGAAGAAGGCCTCCTGCTGAGCAGAGAGTTGGATGCAGGGTTGGATCCCAGGACCCTGGGATCATGACCTGAGCCGAAGGCAGAGGCTTTAACCCACTGAGCCACCCAGGCGCCCCAAGGTTTCTTTCTTTTTTATATGGCTGAATAATACTCCATTGTATAAATATACCACTTCTTTTTTTTTTAAGATTTTATTTATTTGTCAGAGAGCACACTATGCAGTAGTGTGATTACTGGATCATAAGGTAGTTCCATTTTTAATTTTTTGAGGAACCTCCATACTGTTTTCCACAGTGACTACACTAGTTTGTGTTCCCTCCAACAGCGCAAGAGTGTTCCTTTATCTCTGGATCCTCACCGACATTTATAGTTCCTTGTGTTTTTAATATTAGCCATTTGAACAGGTGTGAGGTGATAGCTCATTGTGTTTTGACTTGCATTTCCCCGAGGATGAGTGATATAGAGCATCTTTTCATGTGTCTGTTAGCCATCTATATGTTCTCTTTGGAGAAATATCTGTTCGTATCTTCTGCCCATTTTTTAAATTGAATTATTTCAGTTTTACGTGTATGTTTATTGGAAAATGGAGAAAAGTCAAAGTAAAGATTAAAATTGGCTGTGATCTCCCTCCTGAACAAGACAGTCACTGGTGGCATACAGGTGTGGTCTCATCTAGTTCGCTTTTACACATATAATTTACACCCTTTTTTCTTCTATAAACTTAAAAATTCAGAATGGCTTAAAATGGTTAATTCTTCAAAATATATCAATTGAATGCTCTACATTGAAAAAAAAAAATCTATGTGTTTGTGGTTCTTTGGAAGTCATGACCAATCCACCAAAGGTAGTCTATTTTAAAATATCAGTCTTATAGGTTATAGTTAAAGTTCATGTCCTATTCACTTCCAAATATATTTTCTTTCCTTTTGAAAAAAATGCTTTATACCACATTAAAAAAAACCCACTTTATATCACACAGGCCCTATGGAAATAAAGACTAGGTATCTACCCGTTCATTTTTCCTTTTGAACCAACACCGGGCAATACATGATTTTCAAGGAGACAGCAATTTCACTCTTTGTAGATTATAATTTGATTCCTTGGGGGTATATTTTCTTCCACCTATGACTTAGTCTTCCTCAGCCACTCTTAGCTCTCTGCTCAGTTCATCTTTGAGCCAATACAAAGTGAGGGCTGCCAAAACTATGGCCCAGGTTTCTCTTCTCCATGTGCAGTTCCCTGCCTGTAGCTAGCTCCCTGTATAAACAGCATCAAATCTTCCAGAGAAAGTGGATTTTTATCTCTTTCATATGTATAGTTTGGAATAACAAGAAAATGAACTGTGTTTAAATAAATAGTCATGTTGAGACTTCAACATAGTGTGCAAACGGCATGATTAGGATTGCAAGGCATTGAGCTACTTGTGATAGAAGGGAATAGAAGGATATTTCCTTTCTTTTTAAGATTTTATTTATTTATTTGACAGACAGAGATCTCAAGTAGGCAGAGAGGCAGGCAGAGAGAGAGGAGGAAGCAGGCACCCTGCTGAGTAGAGCATCGGATGCAGGGCTGGATCCCAGGACCCTGGGATCATGATCTGAGCTGAAGGCAGAGGCTTTAACCCACTGAGCCATCCAGGCGCCCCTAGAAGGATATTTCTAAGTTGCATATGATCCAAAATGAATTTGTAATGCAGTTTTTCTCCTTCCTTATTCTCTTTTTAACTATACAGAAATAAGATTTGCTTATAGCACACAAATTTAAAGAATAAAGAAGCATTTAAACTGAAAAGCCTACCTCTTCCGCTATCTCTACCTAGAATAAAGCAATTAGAACAGCTAAATGTATTTCCCTGTGTAATTTCTTCTAGGCTTCCAACTATTTGAATTTTCAATGGCTATGACTCAGTCCGCAAACTCAAGGTTCAAGGGACTGTGATGTTCTTAAACTTTCCACAACTAAGTTTAGGTTTTTTTGGCTCCATTCAGGGTTAATGCAGAAACTTTCATTTTAGAAATTCATAGACGCCACTCCCTAAATGGATGGAATCATAGCTTGGGCACAGAGTAGCTTTGTGACATTAGTCAAATTGCCTCACCTCTCTATAACTTAGTTTCCTCATTTGTGGTATGGAAATACTACTTACCTCATAGGGTGGTTCTGAAGATTTGATAATTTCCTATACACCAAACGTTTTATAACAGTGCCTGGTACTTAATGAGGGCCTAACAGATACTAGCTATTTTTATCTAAAATATGTAAACAGGTATATTTTCACTCAGAAAAATGTTTTGGCAGTGCCTCATTTCAGTTCATGTAGATCTCATTTTTTCTAAAAGCGATGTAGCATCTTATTAAGTGTAGCATAATTATCTAACAATATTGATGATCATTTAGGTTATTTCTAATTTTTTGTTATAACTACCCATGTTCACAGGATACACCCTTATTTTTATGTCCCTAAAAACTGTATTTCTTTTTTGATAAACTCCTAAAAGTGGAATTTCTCAGTTGAGGTGGTAAATTTTAGAGATGTTGTCATGTTTCCCTCCAAAAAAGTTGTATCAATGTGCATAAAATGTCTAATTGCCCACATATTCTCAAGCTCTGGGCTACTGACACCATCTCTGTGTGAAGCCCGGCTATGGCCCATGAGGTCCAGACATGCATTTACAACCATCTAGCAGACAGCTCTACGTTAATGCTATCATCCAACCACTTCAATGTCAACATATTCAATCATCTCTCAATCTTTTTCCCTCAAACTTCTCTTGAGAATCTCTTTTCTTAATAAAAGTCACCACCGTTCACCTAGATGTTCATTTTAGAATCTGGAAATCATTGACTACTTTTCTTCCTTTGCTTCCACCTCCAGTAAAATAAAATCAGTTCTTTCAGTTCCGTGTTCTTATTTTTCAGGAAGTCATTTATTTCAATAATAAATAGTGGATTTGGACAATTCTAACCCATGAAATCACCATTTTTTAAATATTCTACTGCCAAATCTCTTAATTTGGCAAGGTTAAGAGATTAATCTCTTTCCAGACTGGCTCTCATCCAATCTGTTTTTCTCACTTTGGTTGGGGTAATAGTTCCAAAAGAAATATACAATCTTGTGATTTCATAATGTTGAACATTTCTTAGCTACTTCTTGCCTGGGGTATAAAGTTCAAGGCACATAATATATTCATGTGTCATCTGGTCCCACTTTCTTCTCCAATTTCATCTTTCACCCCATCCTCTATATGAACCAGACTAAATTTCCTCAGTTTCAGGGCTGTCTGAAAGCCTTCTTTGACCCATTGGCTAGACTGCTGCTTTAAGCCTTCTGTATACAATCATCCCTAATTGTCTGTCTTCCCCTCTGGACCATGTGTGCCATGAAGAAATGGACTGAGTACGTCTGGTTTACCACAGTATCCTCAGGAGCTAACTTCTAAGTGTTTGCTGGGGGTGGGGAGGTGAATAAAAGAAGTGAAAGGATTACCCATCACAGGACTATCTCTCCTCTGTCTGAAAATATCAGTGTGATTGTATCAGGTAACAGAAACATAGGAAATAATTGTGGAGTTGGGAAATAGAAATAGAGGAATATTTGTAGAAAATGTCTCATAAGCTTTAAAAGCAACCATTTTTTTTCAAGTATTAGAACATTAGTGTTTGCTTGCACCTCACTAGGAAGGGAAACTATACTTTTATGTATTCTGAAAGGGGAGAGATGATAAATTCTGTAAAATTAGCCTAGCGTAAAATCTGATTCAATATTAGTAATGCAGTAGTGACTTTAACATTTCAATTGGTGACATTTTTCCAATCACCAACCAAAAAGCTTGTGAAGCCAAGTGTGATCTGAAGTGTAGGCAAAAAGCACTGTATGTAGTATGACAGTTGCAGAATTCTTAAAATTAAATCTTTCCCTTAAAGAAATGACTTCAATTATAAATGAAAATAAGTTTGTTAAAAGACCTAGAATTTCTAGTGATAATAAATTTGGTGAAGAGAAAAGTATCTAAAATGATAAAACACATCATCAATCCTATTTGAGGATTTCAGAAAGCCATGGAACTTCTCACCCTTCCATTTCCTTGTTTGTACTATTGATGTGGCTGATTTCTTTTGAAATCATTTAATTATTAGAAAGAGTGGTTAAGGGGCGCCTGGGTGGCTCAGTGGGTTGAAGTCTCTGCCTTCAGCTTAGGTCATGATCCCAGGGTCCTGGGATCGAGCCCCGCATCGGGCTCTCTGCTCGGCAGGGAGCCTGCTTCCTCCTCTCTCTCTGCCTGCCTCTCTGCCTACTTGTGATCTCTCTCTGTCAAATAAATAAAATCTTTTAAAAAATAAATTAAAAAAAAGAAAGAGTGATTAAAATCTTGAGATTTTAAGGAAAGATTTATGAAGTATATCATCACTATCTTTCAGGAAGATAATTTGAATAATTTGACTTTCACAATTAAATGTTTTAATTTTAAAACTATTAAAATATGATTTCTGCTTTTATAGGGGAAGAAAAAGTAATCAGCAGGAAGATTAGGACTTAAAAGATATTATGTGAAATCTAATAAGCAAATTACATGAAGAAGGCTTTTTTACTTAAAAAGCTAAATATGAAAAGATAATATGGTTTGAAGACTTATTTTTTATAAATCCAGAGTTCTATTTCTCGTTCATTATAAACTGAAAAAAAAAATTTAAATCATGACACTGTAATGTCATCTCAACTAGTATGCATTTAATCCAAAAAAGAACTCTTGTACTCAGATTAAACACTGAGCAATTTCCAGCATATTTTTAAACTTCTCTATTAGCTTAGATATTTAATATCGATTGGTCTCAAAGACAGCAAACAATAGAGAAGAAAGTCATCTATAAGTAAATTCTCAGAAAATAAAAAACACTGTGTTTTCTAGAGCTTTAAAATAGTAAAAGTACTAACTTGAAAAGAAAAGAAAAAGTTTTGTATGGGACCCTGTCATGGAAGAATCACACAACTGGTTTGTGTAGCATAAGAAAAAAACTGTTATTGCAAAATCTTCGTTAGATGGCACTTTGCCTGAACAATTCAGTGTCTTCTCCCCTGTCATGAGGTCTGTGTTAATAAGTAGTTATTGCAGTGGTTCTATTAGGAAGACGATGGCTTAGCCTCCAGTGGTGTCAGCACAGATGCAAAAAAGGAGACCGATTACAGAGATACTTGGGAGGGCTTGGCAATTGCTTGGATTTTGTGTGTTTGTTTAGAGTGGGAGGTAAAAATCTAGAGATATCAAGCAAGACTCCCAAGTTTCTGTGCAGCACACACGTGTATGGTGATGACATTCACTGTCCTTGGCTCAAAAATTCCAAGAGTGTAAAGAATCTGGAAATGATGGGGCGCCTGGGTAGCTCAGAGGGTTAAAGCCTCTGCCTTCAGCTCAGGTCATGATCTCAGGGTCCTGGGATCGAGCCCGGCATCGGCATCGGGCTCTCTGCTCAGCGGGGAGCCTGCTTCCCCCTCTCTCTCTCTGCCTGCTTCTCTGCCTACTTGTGATCTCTCTCTGTCAGATAAATGAATAAAATCTTTTAAAAAAAAAGAATCTGGAAATGAGGGAGAGAGAGAGAGGAAAAGTGGGAGATGGGAGAGGAGAAGGGAGAGAAAAGAGGGTGGTGGGAAGATGAGGGAAGGGAAGGGGAGAGAGAAAAAGAGAAGAGAGAGAAAGGATGTAAGTGTAGTCAGGACAAGAGCCAAATCTGAAGGGTATTTGTTTGCTATATCAAGTCCTGGCAGCTCATCCAAGAGACTGTAGGGAGTCACCGACAGGTTTTTGTCTGAGGATTAACAGGATTAGATTTGTATTTTGAACCACATGAAAAGCATGAAGAAGAGCAAATAATTAATCCATTATAATACTAACGGAGAGAGGAAATGGGTGACTATGGAGTTAGAGATTTTAAGAAAACTTTTATAGAATTTAAATCTAACTGAATGAAAATTTAGGGAGGCTAGGCAGGGTTGAGGAACTCTTAGTACTCTGGTTTATACAACTGGGTAAATGTACGGGTTGCTGGGAAAGCGAATACAGGAAATAACCCATTGATTTCCATTGCTTCGTTAATAAAGTCAGTTGTATATATTCAATATGAAAATAAGTGTTGGGAAACAACAAAATGATTTTGCTGAGTCTGTGCTTTTCTTGCAATTAAAGAGCCTTTTAAATGTTAGAACCAATAAGGAATCTCAGAGATCACAAATTCTCCTATTTACTTTATTATTGATGAGAATACTGAGATCAAAGATTAAATCACCCATACAGATAATGATAGAACCAGACCAGAAAATTAGACTTCTGTCCCCACTCTCAGATTCTTCTTCCATACTTATTCACCCTGGTGCAATCAGTAGATATTTAACACAAAATATAGGCTCTTAATAAATGAACAATTTTAGTTCTAACTAATAATAGATGACCTTTCCAGAATCGATTTTGCTGCCCACCAGATAGAAATTTAAGAAAAAAAAAAAAAAGTTGGTCCACTCAACTCATTATGGGCTTTAATGAGAACATAATTTTAAGAGATAATCACTTCACCTGCATAATTACAAAAAATACATTACTGGATATGGTGATTAACACTATTTTAAACTGCCTGAAATTGTTTTGTGTAGTAGTTAGTAAAAATGTTTTTAGACATTGGTTCTCTCTATGTAACCCTCCCAATACACCTCAGGAAAACCACTTAGGAATCAAAATAATAAAAGGAAAAAGTAAACTTTTCCAAAGATGATCATAGATTCTATTCATAATAGTAAGATATTAGAAACATCTTGAATGAATGAATAAGCACTCTTTGTATCACTGGAATAGAGCACTATGTAGTCATTTCAATTAGTTTGTGGATTATGAAGTATGTAGACATGTATATTAAAACGGTACCTGGGGACACCTGGGTGGCTCGGTTGGCTAAGCAACTGCCTTTGGCTCAGGTCATGATCCTAGAGTCCCAGGATCTAGTTCCACATCTGGCTCCCTGCTCGGTGGGGGGTCTGCTTCTCCTCTCACCTCTCCCCTCTCATGCTCTCTCCTCTCATTCTATCTCTCAAATAAATAAATAAAATCTTAAAACAAAACAAAACAAAAAACTGTACCTGCAAGAAAACATGAAATTATATATACAAAGACGTCAGGCTAAACACGGGTGAATGTTTTGGAAAGGATAGTAGTTTACGTAGAGTGATGCAGATAGATGCAGACAGGGCTCTAGTTCTTTTAGGATACTTTTGTTTTCTATCTCCCTTCTTTTTTTTTTTTTAAGATTTTATTTATTTATTTGAGAGACAGAGAGAGAAAGAGCTTACGACAGAGATCACAAGGTCGGAGGGGTGTTTGGATAGAGGGAGAAGCCCCACTGAGCAGGGAGCCCAATGCGGGACTTGATTCCAGGATGCTGGGATGATGACCTGGCGGAAGGTAGACAATCAACTGAGCCACCCAGGTGCCTTCTCTTCCTTTTTATTTTGTTGTACAATAAGAGAAATATCTTTGCAAAATCCTTTTTCGACTTCTCCTTCTAGCAAATATGGAGAATGAGGTAACATGGAAAAAAAACCTCCAACTACAAAATCCATAGAAAGTTAAAAGCCATATGACATCCTTTGTCACAATGCCATGTGACATTGCTTCTAAATGAATGTCTGACCTCACAAGAATATATAAGAGTCATAGTATTGAGGGTTGTTAGTAAAAAGCTCTGAAACTATGGCTACTCAAATGATATTTAAATTTGCAAGGTCTTGTGAGAAGATGAGTGAGGTTAAAAAAAAAAAAAAAGTTATTTATTCCCTGTTTCTTCCTCTCTGCTACCAGCCCTGGCTTGTGGCATTTAGAGGACAAACATCATCATACTCAGCCACCAGAAAGACCTCTGACCTTTTGCCTTCCTCAGTGTATTCACCTAGTAGCAGTCATTAAATATTTGTTGAAAGCAATTTATTGTGAGATGATTTTCAGATTCATTCTTTAGTCTAATCTGTGTTATAAAATAAACTCGTACATCTTCTCTAATGAGCTTTAATTAGATGAGAATGTCTTCAATGCTTTTTTATTTTAATATTTATAGGCTGTACCTACCATTATATTACTAAATAAAAGATGTTTCCTGTTTTAGTTATTGTATTATAATTTTTCCAAATTTAAAGTAGGCCAAATCATGTTCATGAGGTGGTAAAACATAATTAAGAGTTCAAACTGTGTGATAATGAAGAACTGGGGATAAATGTTGGTTTTACCATCCATGTTAGTTGTTTGATCCAGGAGAAGTTACTTAACCTGCCCAAGTTTCAACTTCCATATCTGTAGGATGGAATAGTATTTGTTCCTCAAAGTTTTGTCAAGATTAGATAATAATCTCTACAAAGCATTTAGCATAATTCTAGTCCTGTAATGTAGACTCTGTGATTATTGGCTATTAAAATGAGAGAAAGAAAGAGATTTGGATTATTAGTATAAATCCACAGTACAAATTTGCTTTATAGAACTCCCCATGAAAATACCTTTAGGTTTAATGGGGAAAAAATGAAATGGCTCTTAAATATATTTTCTGCTTTCCTGACTTCTTATCCTAGACTCATAGTCACCAACACTATAATATCATATTCTGGAAACACTTGCTTACTTTTTCCCAGATTTATGAAGGTATAATTGACAAATAAAAATTATATATATAAAACATATATATAATATATAATTGTTATGTGTTATATTTTTGAAATTATCACCACAAATTATTTAATCTACCCATCATCTCACATGGTTATTATTTTCTTATCTTCATCTTCATCTTTGTCTTCTTTTATTCTTTTTTGTGGTGAGAACACTTGAGATCTATCTTCTTAACACATTTCAAATATACAATACAATATTGTTAACTATAGTTATAGTGCTGTACATTAGATCTCCAGAACTTATACACCTTGTGTCACCAAAGCTTTGTATCCTTTGACTAATGTCTCCCTATCTTCCCCTCCCTGCTTCCCTGGCAACCACCATTCAACTCTCTGCTTATGTACTGTAATTTGCATACCCTGGGACTGACCTATTTTAAGGTCAGTGATATGATTGGTGATATGACAAGGTCAGATATATGATTCAGTGGTTTTTAGTAAATTTATAGAGTTATGCAATCATCATCAATTCCAACGTTTAGAACATTTTCATCACCCAAAAAAGGTCCCTCATGATCATTTACAGTCAAAGAAATTTTTACTTTGACAGTGAATTTGGGAATGGTTTCTATTCTTGTACTTAATCTTACTCTATATTAGGCATGCAAATGGATATAGTCCAGGATGGAGTTGAAAAGTTTTTGAGATGAGAGGGAATCAGAGGACATTTGGATATTACTCCATGACACCTTTGCAGAGGAGTGAGCATGAAAATACCAGAAGCCATACTAGGCAGAAATAGAAGTGATCCGACCCTTGAAAGCTAGCAAAGGAATTAGGACAAGTGATTTCAGGAATAAATGGAAATGGGCCATGGAAGGAAGTGAAATCATATGGGACTTTATTTATTTAAAGGTCATATAAAAGTGACTGAAAATTCTTGAAAGGGCAAAAATAGAGCTAAGGAAATATTGTATATAGAAAAGAGGTCTTAATGGTTAAGAAATTGCCGATAAGAATTTCAAACTGAAGGGGCACCTAGGTGGCTCAGTCCTTAATCATCTGCCTTCTGCTCAGGTCATGATCCCAGGGTCCTGGGATTCCTGCTCAACCGAGAGGCTGCTTCTCAGTCTGCCACTCTGCCTACTCGTACTCTCTCTCTCTCTCTGTCAAATAAATAAATAAAATCTTTAAAAAAAAAAGAAAGAAAAAGAACCTCAAACTGAAAAGTGGGATAGTAGAAGCCACTGTAATCGAGACAATAGGCAGATTTTCATTGAGGGTAAGTTGAGCTGAAATGAATTTTAGGACGTTTTCCCTCTTAATTAGCATCACCTATCACAAAGCTAATAAATGGCAGAATCAAGTATATATTCAAACACTGACTCTTAAATTTCTATGAAACCAATATTTGTTTCAAAAAGAGTTGATTCAAAGATAAACATTAATTTAAGCTTCGATCATATAACTAATGTAATTATGTAAGTGAAATCCATACGAGGTAAACAAAACAAATACCATTTTCCTCTTAGTTCTTTTATCTAAGCTATACTTCTAGCAAAAAATAGGAAAGATGCATGGGGGAAAACAGAGAGGTATGCTTTTACCTTCTACAATTTCTTGAAACATGTTGTTAAACCCTGTGAAGCCAAAAGGGTATATTCAAGTGCACTAAGGTGTAAATTTTCATTTATTATCCACATAGTTTTCTTCTCAGTTAGAACTGAGAGAATGTCTGTCCCTCCCTCTGGATTCAGGAGATCGTTTTTTCACAAGCAGTGCTTGAGTTGGGAAAAAATAAGTGGAAATAGCCCTTAGGTTTTTCTCTGGAGATTAAGTTCTGCTACAGAAGCAGAGGCGCGTTATTCTTTATCATTTTTTTCTATATTCCTTAACCCTAATCCTCTTCTGCATGTGCCCCGTCCCTGATCTTTCTCTTCACTTTCCCTCCTTGTCTCTTCCTCATTTCTCATCTATGTTCTTCCATGACTCGACATACCAGCATAATGGCTCGGTTGGGCAAATGGGTCAAGGGTGGAGATGGCGATGGCGTGGGGGAGGAAAGGCGCAGAGAAGTGGCAGAGCAAGTCCCAGGATCTGGGTGTGGGCAGCAAGCTAAGGGAGAATTGCTTTATTTTGCTCTCCTTGCCTGCCCCCTGCCTCCTTCAACCCTAAGAGTAAGTCAAGGATTTCGGTGTCTTAGAGTAAGAAACGGAGATGGGAAGACCAGTTTGTGAGGTAGAAGATGATGGCTTGCACCAGGCTTGTTGCAGTGAGTGTGGAAATAGATGGTTGAAATCCGCT
The DNA here is from genome assembly GCF_922984935.1 of Meles meles. Lineage (NCBI taxonomy): Eukaryota > Metazoa > Chordata > Mammalia > Carnivora > Mustelidae > Meles > Meles meles. The sequence continues at coordinate 71,252,259 of NC_060067.1, forward strand.
TATGTTTTGAAAGAAAAGGAAGAATTTTCTAGGGGGAAATAATGGGTCAAGGTTAAGGAGGAGGAAAAGAGACATATGCCACATCAAACGGACTTGCCATCACCTGAGATGGGAACATGTGTATAAGGAGCTGTTGTTGAGGAGGGGGAGCAGATAGGGAGCTCAGTTTGGGACATGATAAATGGGAGCTGTGAAGAGGAGAGCTTTTGTTTTTAATTAGAGTTCGGGGAAGAGGTCTAGGCTAGAGACGTGGATTTGGGAATCATCACAACTGAAGTATTTAAACCAGAAGATTAAATGGAATTACTTAAGGAGGGCATGGAGACTAAAAAAAGGAAGTGCCCCCAAGGGGTGATCTTTGGAGGATCACTAGTGGGCCAACACTAGAGGATGGGGAGATAAGGAGGACCAGCAAAAAGCAAATGAGGTGGAATAAACACAGAAGAACAAAAAAGCCATTGGTTTAGTTGTATTCTGGTTAGCAATTAGAGTCTATGAATACGAATGTTATTTCACTATGTGCTTTATTTTTCTTTACAACTTCAGAATATAACATCCCTGGTAACAACATGTACATGCCCCTGTGAGTTACGGGTGTGTATGTGATGTGCATATTTTCTAATTAAACCGATATATAATTAAATAGATATATATTTAAGTATGTCTATATGCATATACATATATATACACTTTAATTCACTGCTTCATCAATAGAAGAATAGTATGAAATTAATTTCAATTTTCATTGTCCAAGATTTGCTGTATTTACATCTTATATTTTATATTATATATTATATTTATATTTATATAAATATAAATAAATATATTTATATTATATATTATATTATTTATATTTTTTGTCCAAGCAAATACTTTGTCTTTCTTCTGGTTTTGTCTGATTGATAGTTAGTTCAAGTGTTTGGATTCAGTTTAAATTTCAGACCACTATAAAATAGAGTTTAGCTATATTCTTTTTATCTCAATAATTAAATTATACTCATAACTTTCCATTTAAAAAGCTATAACTGTTAAAATATATGACATGTTTAAAAAGTAAGGCACTGAATAGGTAAAGGAAATTTATGCACACTTAAAATTATTTTGTGGGTGGTGATATTTTTTTTTCCATACCATACTATTTCATCCTGGATATCAACATTGGCTTTTACTGTGGAAAATGAATCTTTCTACCTCACTAGGTAAGATGCTCATCATTAAATAACCTAATGGGGAGAACCAAAGCCTGCTGTGTTACTTAGCTCCAATGAAGACTGACTTAGGAGCAGGGGGCAGGAGTTCTGGCAGCATCCCACGATGGAGACTGGGGAAGGAGAGGAAGAGGAAGGGACTATGCTGGGAGGGAAAAGAGGAAAGGATGATGAAAATAGTGAGGGGAGGCAGGACTGGTAATGAGAGGGAAGCAAAACAACATGAGCTAGATATAAAGACGGGGTACAAAGCTAGCCTTGTAAAGGGTATCATGGAAATGAGAATAACTAAGGAACAAGGAACTTGAAACTTAGAACGAGAAAAAGGACCTTTGTCAGAGGCAGGGCATAGCAAGATCAAGGGTTTAGAGGGGATTCACAAACAAAGCAAGGGCAGCAGGTGTCTCTAAAAGTGCTCGGCTGTGCCTCTGCATCATCTGCATTTCCTGAGCTGGTGGTTACAGTGCTACAATCCACTAAAGCAGAATCTTTCAGTGTTGCCAGGAAATCTGCATTTTTCAAACAAACACCCAGGCCCTCTCCTCATCCCCAAGTGAATCATATGCCTGCTAAAATTTGAGGACCACTGAACTATTAATTAGAACATGTAGAAATAAAGATCATGTAAGAAATAAATCTTGAAAATGTGTGTAGTAGACTCGAAAGGAGAGGATAAAGAAATGTGCAGAATAAGAAATATGTAGGAAAAATAATGAAAGTAGGTATACGTGGGTGGCTCAGTCTGTTGAGCGTCTGACTCTTGGCTTCTATCAGGTCATGATCTCAGGGCCCTAGGATGGGGGGATCAAGTCTCATGTGGGGCTCCATGCTCCAGTCTGCTTGGAATTCTTTCCTCCTCCCTCTCTCTCCCCCCTGCCCCTCCTCCTGCTCTCATGCCTTGACATGCTCTCTCTCTCTCAAGTAAATAAAATCTTTAAACATAATAATAATGATGAAAGTAGGTAAAATTCAGGAATAAAGTAATAATGAACTGCCAGGGAAGTATGAGATGAGTAAAGAAGTAAGGCAATGGTGACAGGAGTCAAAAGAATGCATGGGATTGAATTATGAGAGGGCAAGCATGACATCCTCAAAGAGGACAGTTATGGGGCGAGAAAGATAGAAGACCACACATGGCCTCCGGAACTCTGCTTCCCAAGAGCTAAGCCGTGGGAGGCCTGTAGGTACCCAGAAGTTGAGAGCAGAAAACAAATTATGACAAGAAGAGCAGATTAGTGGAAAGGGACCATCAAACAGCTACTACACGTTCTTTCTCTGTCCAGTCTCTTGAGTCTTTCTCTGCTGTTAGAGGTGCTGGGTATCAAACATCATCCCCACCCCCATGACCCACCAATATCTTTAGATAATCCCTTTCTTTGCCAAAATAACACGGAGTTGTTTGCTTTCTTAATCCACTGTGGCGGATTGAACCTTGTATCTGGTCTGAGTACAGATGAGTAAGGGGTACATCAAAAGTGGTGATTTTTGTTAGAGGCCTTAGCACACTCCTGAGTGAGATCAGATGAACCAGGAAAAGTTTTAGGTGACTGGCAGGGACGACTGTTTTCTTACTCTTCCTCACCACTGTTCTTTGTTCATTTGCTTTAATTTGCATTGAAGTACATACAATAAATAGTTATGGTGTGTTTTATTTTTCGGCTCCCACTTCTGAAATGTAGAAGTCTGTAAGGACACAATTAAGAGCAAATTCTAAGTGTCTCACACTACTGAAGTGTTCCTTAGCCTTCACAAACCTGTATCCCTCATCAGCTTATTGTCCTATCTTCTGAATAGTCCAAGCAATGAAGGATTTTTCTTTCAATCGCTGCAATAAATATATAAATAAAACAATAGAAACAGTCATTATATGTTTACAAAAAAAGAGTGTCGTCTTACCAAGGAAACTGATACTTTCCCATCAAAGTCATTAGTGTATGGAAGGGGAGGAAGAGTGCTCCTTAGATGTTAATTTTTCTATTGGATTCTAATATTTCTAAATAAGAAATGGAATTACGGGAATTTTAATAATTTAACTGGTAAGTGTAGAGAAAATACTCAAGAAGTACTCAACACAGAGTGCAGGATATATGAAGAATGCTTTGACAGTGGATGCAAAGGGATGTAGGCAAGTGCTACGCCAGGCCAGCGGAGGGAACTTCCCTCTTCTTTCACTTTGGTGGGTGTTTCCCTGGTTTATTCCTCCCCCTGCCGAAATGCTTCCTTTGTCTTTCCTTATCAAAAGATTCCTTCATGCCATGGAATCCTTACCCCTGTAGTATGCTTGACCAATTCTTAGACGATGATTATAAAAGTCAGTAATTCTTTAATTAGTAATCACTTTTAGATTTTTCTTTACAAGTGAAATGAGAAACCACTAGGAACAAATTGGGTAATGATAAAATAGCCTAGTGAATTTTTTATGCTATCAATATTCTTGTTCTAGCCAATAAATTTCTCCTTATGCCCATTAATATATTTTGGCATTAATATATTTTCTTGGCATTAATATATTTTCTTCCCATTTCTCAGCTATTAAAATTTACTCACTCTGCCCTATCTATCATGGGGGAATATATAGGTAGTACTTACTGAATGCTTGCTCTGTGTTGGGCATTTTTGTAGGCATTTCACATGAATGATGACCAAGCTTACCCACCTCTTAGAATTCTTGTATACTTATTCATAATTTCCTGTGGAGGAAACTGAAGCCTGCCTAAGGTCACCATGCTAGTAGGTGGCGGAGCCAGGATTTACATTCAAATTAGCCTGAATATAAAAGCTCATACTTTCACTCCATATTAATGTGACCTCAAATTTATTAGTAATGAACAATAATTTGTTTTGAATACTAATACCTGACATATGTAATTATAAAGAATCTTCCTTGTAGTTGAGCAAAACTTGATTTATTTCGCTTTTAAAATCTTTGAAAAACAATCTTGGTTTTAGAAAAGATCTTGGCCATTTTGCTTAAAAAAAACTCTTAGGACATATGAAAACCTCTTAGAATAGTTCTTATCTGTTCAAAAGGAAATCATGCTATTCGGAGTTCTGTTTCTCATTTGCCATCTGGTACTAAGGGCTGCAAATGCTTTCTGCTTTTTTTGTGTAACTTGCCTTTATCTTTGTTGTTCCAGTACTGGATACCAGTTTATTTACTATTCGCCTGAAAACACAGCCAAAGCAAAAGAAGTTCTCAGCAACATCAATCAGCTACAACCTCTGATAGCAAACCATGCAGACCTACTGCTTAATTCTGCAAGCCAGCATTCTCCAGACAGCTTGAAGAATTCTTTAAAGATGCTTTCAGAAAAAGTAAGATCCAAATCACCACTAACAGTGGGGAAAGTCAAATCCCCAAATCCCCATGGGTGTTGCTTTCTGCATACATTGCCTTTCGTAGCATCTGGAAATGTAAAATAGACCAGGTTAAAACGTAAGCTTCAAAGTATTGCCAAAGGATCAAAATGAATAGGCCTCATTCTATTCTCAAATCTTACGAAGCATTTTTTTTTAAGTAGGAAATGAAACCTATTATTGGCTGAAGTATATTTCCTCTTTTTCTTGACATCTTTCATTCTCTTTGGTGCATGGTCTTATTAAATGAGTTAAATTAGATTTTGAAAATTTCTTTATTTTCCTCCGGTGACCAAAAAATTTTTATGCATATAAGGCTATATGTTTGAATAGGAGCGTCACTTCGTTTGAAAGCACAACTTTGATGTGGATTCTTATCAGTAGCATGAGGTGATTCCTCTGCCTTGGTTTGCTTTCTACAACATTATCTACTGGGAGAAGGTTTTTAAAATTTCCAAAAATATTAGCTATTGTTTGAAATGTAATGGGACCTAAGCCTTAATTTTTTCAAAGATGACTTGCGCCTGTACATGCAAAGAGGTAAGATAGTCTGGCATGGGTAAATACTGAACATCGACTTCCATATCTAATTAAGGCAGCTGAACAATTCAGAGAGATCCAAGATGGAAAAGAGAAATTGCAGCTTGATTTTAAATACAAAACCAGTTGTCCTGGAGTCCAATTCCAATACACTTATCCTTAACCTTCGCATTCTGAGAACATCTTGCAGTTTATTATGAGATAGTTCCAATAAATATGACCTTGAAGAAGCTGAGCAAAAAAAAGATATCATTTAAGAATAAAATAACTATAGTTTGTCATGTCTCTAAAGAACAGATTCATAAAAACCTGGGTATTATATATGTGTGTATTTTTGATCCATATATGTTAATTTATAATATTAATACCTGGCACTTATTGAACATTTTAAAGTGTATATTACCATGTATTTTTCTTACAGAAAAAATAATATCTATTTTCATTAAAAATTAGCTCATATCTATTCAACAAGGTCCACTGAATTGTCTCATAAATTAAAAAGTGAAAAATGACAACCTAAGGCTTCTAGCTCAAAATGCAGCATTCTTTCCATGACTCAACAGGTACTTCCTTCATGAAAAGGAAAGAAAAAAATTGACCCACATTTCACAGATACCCTACTTTGCCAAATATTGTGCTTTATGGCTTACATTGTTTCATTTAATCTTCAAATTTAATTTTCCAATTGTGGGTACATATTAGCTCCTTCTCACAAAGGACAATGGTTGAAGCTCAGAGCCATTAAAAAGAAGATGTGTGAAATCATACAGCTAGAGTCAAACCTGGGGTTCAAACAAAACCAGGGTTCAAACCCAGGTCTGGTTAACTCTGGAACGGAAAATCTTTCTGGTATCTTCTGTGTAATGTATGTGCTTTGACATTTCCTTTTTAAAAATGTTTTAACATCTTTTTGTTAGATATACTCTTCAGTAATACTTCAGTATCCTAATAGTCAATAAATATGTCTTATAGTCGATAGATATGTTATGGCTAGAAAAAAGTGGGGGGAAAGAGGAGAGTATTATATATAGTAAAATAATATAATCTCAGTTTCGTTGATTGCTTTTTTGGACTTGTAGGTGATGTGAGGTTTTTCTGGATTCACCTAAGCAGAAAATCTTAGCAAATAGGACATAACTGCAGTGATTACAGAGCAATATTTATATTCTTCCTGTGCATTGGGCAGGGGGTTGTCATTTCATTTACAACTTGCTGCAAAGATTGGGGTGGGGGATGGGACAGGGTGTGTATTTTTCCTGTAATTCAGAATTGCTCCAACTTTCTCCTCTCTGTTTTTCTACTAAGTAGACACACTTCATCTACTAATACATCTGTGAGCCCTTGAAATCAGGGGGAACTTTTTTAGGTTGAGTTTGCAAGCCATGCATTATTTTAAGAACTCATGCCTGGAATTTCTAAGAATTTTTGAAGTTAACAGAGTTTTGCATAATCTATCAAGATGGCTAATAATTTATGGTTTAAAATAACATATGATCCATGAACTTAGCATAAAATGTAAATATTCTTAGTGGCATCTTAAATTTTATTATAATTTAATATTAGAAAGATGTAGCTTAAAATATTTTCGATTTTTGTTGTTGTTGTTGTTGTTGTTTTAAGATTTTATTTCTAAGTAATCTCTATACCCAATGTGGGGCTCAAACTTAACCGCCACAAGATCAAGAGCTGCATGCTCTACTGACTGAGCCAGCCAGGCGCCCCTAAAACATTTTGTGTTTGAGATCAGGGTCTTTCACACTGTGGGTTAGAGCATAAAAATCCTTTTTTTGTGGAGAGGCCTCTTGTTTCTTTTAGAGTCTGAACTGTTATGTTTACAAAATAAGTACTTTGGTTGTTTTCTTTGGAATTCATTCATGTAGCATATTCAATACATAAAAAGAATTATCTGTGGTCATACTTACCAAAGAAACTCCATAGTCAAATATGGGAAAGTTCTCTGTACTAGGCTGGGGAGGTTGGGGAAGGCTGGGGGCAGCCCATGGGTAGTGTAGAGGAGGGATTCGATTACTTTGTAATGAAATGGCATCTCTCCTCTTAGGTAACATGTTGCCTCTGGAGCTGATAGCAAAGAACACATTATCAGATCAATATATACACAGAGTCTGGAGTGGAAAGCAAAGGACAACAGAGACAATCGCATATTCAGAGAATCTCAGAGCAGCAATATTTGTAGATCTAAAGTCAATTCATGTCGTTTCTATTGTTACTGATAACCAAGCCATAAGACTAAGGTTCCCCAGCAAAATTCCATCCCTCTGAACAACTACTGGTGGAAACAAACAAATGAACAAACAAATACAATTTATGAAAAGTAAAAATATTTACTGAGTTTGTATTAATTATCAGGTGTGGTTTCTGATACTGGGTGCAGAAAATGGAATAAGACACAGATCTGTTCCTTTTTTTCCAAGAGATTCAAGGCTCTCGATGATAATGGTTATTTATGATCCTAAGGATGATGATAATAATAGCTAGCATTACACTTTAATAACTGTAAGTGAGGTATTATTACTTTCCACAAATCCATGAAGTGGACATTATTATTTTCAACATTTAATCTTTTTAATCCTATGAAGTAAGTATTGTTAATATCCTTATTTTATATGGGAAACTGAGGTACAGAAACATATATAATGCACCCAAAATCACACCTTGTGAGTCTAGCTCCAGATACTGTGAGCTTAACTGCTATACAATATGGTGAAATGTTCCATGAGTTCCATGATGGACACTTGCATATGCAGTGAAGGAAACAAGTAAGGATGTGGGGGTGGGAGTGGGGAAGACAAAACTGAAAGTTCATGAGAATAAAAATGTTTTATAATTTTTCATGTCCTAATGAGCACAAACTAAATTAAATTGTTCTAATTTTTAAATTATTAGTATATCTTCTGATAAATGACTGGGTTTGTTTGTTGCATATTAATCCATGAAAATAATGAAGAAATTATTTAATATTTTAGGGTCATAACAAAAGACAGACTCTGAGTTTATACTAATAGGTTGAACAGAGAAGACAAAGCATAGGCCAAATTTTTAACATAAGACCTGAAAGTTTAATAATAGGATGTGATAAAAATATATTTTCCTCGGGCGCCTGGGTGGCTCAGTGGGTTAAGCTGCTGCCTTCCGCTCAGGTCATGTCTCAGGGTCCTGGGATCGAGCCCCACATCGGGCTCTCAGCTCTGCAGGGAGCCTGCTTCTCCCTCTCTCTCTGCCTGCTGCTCTACTTGTGATCTCTCTCTCTCTCTCTGTGTCAAATAAATAAAATATTTTTAAAAATTAGTTATTAAAAAATATATATATATATTTTCCTCAAACTCAACACACACAAAACAGATGATCATATCAAAAAATGGGCAGAAGATATGAACAAACACTTCTCCAATGAAGACATACAAATGGCTATCAGACACATGAAAAAATGCTCATCATCACTAGCCATCAGGGAGATTCAAATTAAAACCACATTGAGATATCACCTTACACCAGTTAGAATGGCCAAAATTAGCAAGATAGGAAACAACGTGTGTTGGAGAGGATGTGGAGAAAAGGGAACCCTCTTACACTGTTTGTGGGAATGCAAGTTGGTGCAGCCACTTTGGAGAACAGTGTGGAGATTCCTCAAGAAATTAAAAATAGAGCTTCCCTATGACCCTGCAATTGCACTGCTGGGTATTTACCCCAAAGATACAGATGTAGTGAAAAGAAGAGCCATCTGTACCCCAGTGTTTATAGCAGCAATGGCCACGGTCGCCAAACTGTGGAAAGAAAAAGATGCCCTTCAACGGATATGGTCCATATACACGATGGAGTATTATGCCTCCATCAGAAAGGATGAATACCCAACTTTTGTAGCAACATGGATGGGACTGGAAGAGATAATGCTGAGTGAAATAAGTCAAGCAGAGAGAGTCAAGTATCATATGGTTTCACTTATTTGTAGAGCATAACAAAGAACATGGAGGACATGGGGAGATGGAGAGGAGAAAGGAGTTAAGGGAAATTGGAAGGGGAGATGAACCATGAGAGACTATGGACTCTGGAAAACAACCTGAGGGTTTTGAAGGGGCGGGGGGTGGAAGGTTGGGGAACCAGGTGGTGGGTAATAGAGAGAGCACATATTGCATGGAGCACTGGGTGTGGTGCAAAAACAATGAATACTGTTATGCTGCAAATTAATTAATTTTAAAAAATGCAAAAAATATATATATTTTCCTTTATTTTAGACTGAAAGTATGCAGGACTATGGAAAAGAAAAGGGAGAAAAAAGTAATGTGATGAAATTCAAACTGAAAAATTGAGGACCTAAGTATAGACCAATGTATGGGTATTTATCACTACTAGCTTAGACATATATGTGACATTAGCTTTTTTTTCGTAATTTTTTTATTTTTCTTTTTTTTCATTTCATTTTATTTTATTTATTTTTCAGTGTTCCCAAGTTCATTGTTTATGCACCACACCCAGTGCTCCATGCAATACGTGCCCTCCTTAATACCCACCACCAGGCTCACCCAACCCTCCACCCTCCTCCCCTCCAAAACCCTCAGTTTGTTTCTCAGAGTCCACAGTCTCTCATGGTTCATTTCCGCCTCTGATTTCCCCCATCTCACTTCTCTCCATCTCCCAATGATGTCCTCCGTGTTATTCCTTATGCTCCACGAGTAAGTGATACCATGTGACATTAGTTTTAAAGCCCATCACATTCTTTATTTCACATAGATTGATAAATCCTGTTTAGAAAATCATTATTATTATTGCTCACTAAAAAACAGTATCAAGCACTTAATTATGTTTGGTATTGGACTAGATGCTATAGGACAAATACTACATAGAAATGGCCCTTAACTTTTACCACCTAAAATTCTAAAAAATGGCTTGTGTCACATTATGACAATTGCTAAATGGTAACAATAACAGGGTTTTGTTACAAATATTAGAGGCTAAGCTCACATTATATTTAACAAAATCTCACAACTTTTGATTTCTAGTATCCTTTAACCTTAATATGATATGCTGAAACATCCTACTCTATTCAAAACAAAGAAAACAAAACTTTTTTTTTTTTTAAGAGGGACCATCCTATTGAAATTTACCAGCCTACCAGCTGCTGCCTTTTTTTAAAAAATATTTTATTTATTTGACAGACAGAGATTTCAAGTAGGCAGAGAGGCAGGCAGAGAGAGAGGAGGAAGCAGGATCCCCGCTGAGCAGAAAGCCCAATGCGGGGCTCGATCCCAGGACCCTGGAATCATGACCTGAGCTGAAGGCAGAGGCTTTAACCCAATGAGCCACCCAGGCACCCCAAAAACAAAACATTTTATTCCAACATTTAACTCAGGGTTTTCTTAAGAAATATGCTGGGGTTTTTTTGTTGTTGTTGTTTTGTTTTTTAATGACAGTGCCAGGAAGCCAGTATACTAAGAAGTTGAAGATACACATAATATATTAATTATGTTGATCACTTAGGTACTGAGAAGAAATTCTTATTTTTGTTTACTTCAAACACTCCTAGATCTATCTCAGTTCCAAACTAAACAGAAGAACTTAATGAGTAGAGGTTCTTCTGTTTGTTTTATTTAGAGTTGGTGAAAGTATATATAAAGGGATATAAAAATAAATAAATGAAATGAAATTTTGTGAAAGTATTTCTATTCTTTTTATATTCCTCTTTAAATGGTAAACACTTAATTGGTGAAATAAGCATATACTAAGCAAAAATGAACCAGGAAAATATGACCCATAACCAGAAGAAAGATCAAGCAACCAAAAGAGATCCCAAACGACAGAAATAATGAAATTAGCAGATAAGGACCTTACAACAGCAATTATAAATATGGTCCATATATTTAGGGAAGGTGAGAAGCACATAAATGGTGAGGAAAAAATGGAAATCTAAAAAAGAATAACATAGAGATGAGAGAATTGTGAAATATAATGTCTGAAATAAAAATATATATTAGGTGGGCTTAGCAGATTGGTCACTTGAGAAGAATAAATAGTGAACTTGCAAACATAGTATTAAGAAAAAGACATAAAAACATAAATAGAACAAAAACGACTTATAGAACAATACCAAGAAGTCTCGCATGCATGGAACTGGAGTTCTGGAAGAAGCAGAAAGGAAAACGGAATAATATTTGCTGAAGTGATGATGAAGATCTTCAAAATTCAATGAAACAGTGAAACTATAGATCCAACAAGCTCAATGTACTCCAAGCAGAATAAACATGAAAAATGAAGGTACATCACCATTAAATTGTTGAGAAACAAAGATAAACTGAAAATTGAGAAAAAGAAAGAGAGATATGTAACAAAATTATTCACAGGCTTCTTATTAGATACTATGTAAGCCAGAAGACAATACAGTAATATCTTCAAAGTATTCACACACACACACACACACACACACACACACACACACATATTCTATATTCTATATCAAGAGAAGATATCTTTCAAAAATAAAGAAGAAATAAAGACCACTGTAGACAAATAAAAACTGAGAGATTTCATAGAAAACTTGCACTACTACAAATTTTAAAGTAGTCTTCAGGCAGAAGGAAGTGATAACGTTTACAAAACATAAGGAGTGCCAGAAATGGTAAATATCTGGACAGTTATAAAAAATTTCAAACTTTAATTTACTTAAACATATTTACTCTTTAAAATAAAAGTAATACCCAATGGTGCCTGGGTGGCTCAGTCAGTTATGCATCCAACTCTTGATTTCATCTCAGGTCATTATCTCAGAGTCCTGAGATTGAGCCCCGTGAGGGCTTCAAGCTCAGCATGGAGTCTGCTTGAGATTCTCTCTCTTTGCCCCTCTCTCTGACCCTCCTTCCCATTCAGGTTCTCTCTCTCTCTCTCTCTCAAAAAAGAAAAAAAAAATTAGAAAAAAATAAGTAAAAGTAATATCCAATGTATTATGTGGCTTGTAACTTATTAGTGTAACTAATTAGTGTAAGTATAGATATAGTGGAATAGAATAGAGAATCTAGAAATACATCCACACATATATATTTCAATAACTTTAGACAAAAATGCAAAGAATATTCACTGGGAAAATGACATTTTTTAACATAAAACTCAGAAACAATTGGAAATCCTTAGGCAAAAAAAAAAAAAGAAAGAAAATTTCCTTATCTTTACCTCACACATCTATAAAAATTAATTTAAAATGGATCATAGATCATAAGATCATAGATCTTAATATACAAGCTAAGAGAAAGAAGCAAACAAATGTCTACACGACAACATAGAAAATTTCTGTTATCTTGGGTTAGGCAAATATTTCTTAGAACACAAAAAGTAGGAACCAAAAGAAGAAAATAAATGATACCTACGACATCATCAAAATTAAAAACATCCATTAAAGTTTTCAGGAGACACTAGTCAGAAGTCACTATTAAAAAAATGAAAAGGAGGGGCGCCTGGGTGGCTCAGTGGATTAAGCCGCTGCCTTCGGCTCGGGTCATGATCTCAGGGTCCTGGGATCGAGCCCCGCATCGGGCTCTCTGCTCTGCAGGGAGACTGCTTCCTCCTCTCTCTCTGCCTGCCTCTCTGCCTACTTGTGATCTCTCTCTCTGTCAAATAAATAAATAAAATCTTTAAAAAAAAAAAAAAAATGAAAGGAAGTCATTCAAACGGCAATTTGAAAAGCTAGACAGAATACATTTATTAAAAACACTTGAGGGGCACCTGGGGGCTCAGTGGGTTAAGCCTCTGCCTTCGGCTCAGGTCATGGTCTCAGGGTCCTGGGATCGAGCCCCACATGGGGCTCTCTGATCAGCAGGGAGCCTGCTTCCCTCTCTCTCTCTGCCTGCCTCTCTGCCTACATATGATCTCTCTCTCTGTGTCAGATAAATAAAATCTTAAAAAAAAAAAAAAAAAGGAAAAACACCTGAGAATAGGTTGTGACTTCTGATCTTGAGAGACTTTCAGATAGAAATAGGTAACAGTGCTGGTGGTGGGTAGAGATGGGTTTTAGAGACTGGGGCATAAAGATGATAGTTGAAGATATCGAGAAATGAGTTTTATCACCAATAGAAAAAAAATGCTTTCAAGGTAGTGTTTTAAGATTCTTTAGGATCCACTTAGGATCCAAACATATTTTAAAGGAGCTGGAATGAGGAGTCAAGAAAGGAAACTGAAAAGATCATTCAAGAAGGAGGAGCATGGAGCATAAATAGAAGAGTGCACTTCACAGTTTACATCGAACTACCACGAGGCTTTCACAAATAGCCATTGTAATTTTGTGCAAACTAGGGAAAAGTGATTATGTGATTTAGCCAAGGTCAAGTGAATAATTCGTATGATCTGCCCAGATGTCAAGTAACTCTCCTGAAAGTTCAATGTTCTTTTCTTTGGGGAATGTTGAACACATATTAATGTACTAATTCCAGTGTATAGCACTACTGCCCTATGAAATGATTAAAGCTTATCAAACCGGAAGTGCCTAGATGGCTCAGTTGTTGAGCAACTGACTCTTGGTTTTGGCTGGACTCATGACCTCACTGGTCCTGGGATCAAGCAGTGTAGGGCTTCCCCACTCACTAGGGAGTCTGCTTGAGAGATTCTTTCCTTCTGCCCTATCCCCTCAATTAAATGAATAAGTCTCTAAAAAATGAAAATAACCAATCTTAATGTGGTGATAATTTTGCAGTATATCTAAATGTTGAAATCTTATACTGTACACATGAAACTGATAATACAGTATGTCAATTATACCTCAATAATAAAAAAGAAATCAAATGGTATCAGAGAGGGACCAATGTAGCTGATGAAAACAGTGAAGCTAACTGGGTGCAGAACAATAGGGAGTGGTAGGGTCTGTGAAAAAAATAAACAGGATTCTTTTTTGCCGTATACATGGCTACTATAATAATAATAATAAACCGTTTATGTCATGGGCTACTTCTGTATTGCAGGTGGGATTAGGCATCACTTTGAATTTTTTCAGTTAAAAAAGAAGATTCTAAATAGAATGATACTTGGGGCGTAATTTGTTGAGATCTCTAGTTTAAAAGGGTGGTTTTAAATAAACATATTCTTAGCTATTCCTCTGCCATTAATGTTTAGGAACCTAGGAAATTCACCCCCAGGAGAGGTAATTTTACTGGTTTTATACTTGCAAATAATTCTGTATGTTAGTTTGAAGAATCCTTGTATAAAAATATGAATTGAAAAAATGTCAGTAAGGCAAGAAAACATTTCATTTTTAAGATAACATTTCTCTCTTTTAATATCAAACGAAATGATCAACCTTGGGTTCAGAGATTATGCTTTTTTTTTACTATATTATTAAACTATTTTAAATAAATTGTTTTTCCTACCCTTAGGATAACATTTAGACAGCCCTTTTTCTTTCCTTTAATGCAGTGTGAGCTGAGTCAGAAAAGGAAAACATTTTCAATACTTTGAGCCAATGGGCAACTCGGAGACACAGTCACATCTTTCTTAGGATTTTAACTTCCCTAATATCATCTCAGTTGCAAGAACAGCAACATTTAGATGTATCAAGTGATTACATTAATCAAGTGATTACATTAATCTCTTCAAGCTAATTTATTTTGATTGCAAAACATCAGGGTCTACATTGGTCTACATTTACTAAGTATTGCTGGTCAAGAAAATTTGTAGATCATATGGTTATAGTAATGGAATATTTAGCTATTTTCTAACAAAGTACAATTCTGTGCAAAGGATCTTGGTGATTCAGAGAGTTTCCAAAGAGTCAAATCAATTTTTCAATGTAGACACAAAATGTTTCTCTAAGATTTTTTGAGTTCATTCAGTTACCCCCAAGAAAATTCTGGTTTGTAAAACTGCAAGAATATGGTATATTATCTTTGATGTCTTTGGTGATAAATCAACCCAAATGAGATTTGAATAAGTGAAGTGGAATCTCTGTGCATGCATGCAATGGGAAGAAAATGATGGCAATTATAAGAACTGTAGATTTCATTGGGAGTGAATAGATATTCAGCTCCATAGTAATTAGGTGACTGTTATGGAGACTGGAGCTGTAGTAGCAGGAATTCAAAGAAGGCAAGCTGTTTTTCTCTAAAAATAAACCAAAAGAATTTATTGAAACTATCAATAAGGAGATAGTTTAGTTAAGCTGAATGGAAGTAAATTTGCATTTTAAAATATTTAAATTCACATTGATGATCCATCCATGGTGTATGAAAATTATGTAAATAACATGTTTCCCCATTTTGCTTTAACTATACTGCTTTGTCTGAGTACCGTCTAGCTAAATTTTTCATCAGTATTTTTTTTGGTAATTTTCATTCTCATTTTAACACTTCATTGTGAACATCAATTAACACTTCTCTTTGTGCCTTTTTGGTATAAGCTGCCTTTTTCTTTTGTTTTCCTAATGTATTACCAAAATATTTTTCAACCTTTTATTCTTGTATATTCTTTTCTTAAATATCTGTTGTCTGCTTACCTTCAGAGTGCTCTCAGTATGACCAATAGATTAAAAGAGTATTTAAAAACATCCAGTAAAGTTTAACAGTGAAGACAGTTGCATTGGCAATTGTAGACATGATTAATTATAAGAGTGGATAGATATCCAAAGCAGTCAGGAGCTTGGGGTTTAGAAAGAAGGGGGAGAAGAACAGAAGCATGCAGGCGATGGTGGGTGGGTAGGTGCTATGGAGTAAGGAGAAAAGCTACTGAATTTGTTAGAAAACTCGGGCTCTGTTCCATTTGTATTACCAGTAAGCAGTTTGTTCTAGGACAGGGCACCATTCTTGCTTCTTAGTTTCCTTCTCTGGTTGATGAAGAGGTCTGACTTTAAGGTCTTTTCCAGCTCTGGAAGTTCGTGATCGATTGCAAAGGCTTAACAACTTCCTTTAGGAAGTTGCATGGGGTTGAGCTGGTTTTCTTTAATTGCTGACACTCACAACAGGGGTTTTTTAGGGATAATTTAGTAACCATTACTTAGACGTGGCACTGTTGACTGCACATTGAGAATGCCTCAAGAAAGGATTACCGTGATATAAACATTCGGGTACCCGTGCCCCTTCGGATCACTATGTTTGTATCTTTAGGGTAAATACCCAGTAGTGCAATTGCTGGGTCATAGGGTAGTTCTATTTTCAACATTTTGAGGAACCTCCATGCTGTTTTCCGTGAGTTACAGCAGTGGTGAAGTCAGCATTACATCCAAGTATCTCAATTAAATGGTGATGGTATCAACTAGTATTCAAAATAATGCTTTGAGTTAAAGGGCTCCTTCCTAACAGATTACCAGGTGTGAATGTGTTAGTAATATGAGTCAATGCTTGAGTTACTTCTCTACTTTTTAACTGAGTAAATTATTAGACCACGTGCATGTTAAGCATAGTACAATACAGAAAATCAATTATGACCTCCTCCAGTAGAGTAGGGTGAAGCTATTAAACATTTCATCAGGAAATTGCAAAGTACTACTGCCAAGTTCTTTAGTGTTGGGAAGCCGTCATTTCTATAGTACTTACTAAGTATTTACCACCAGTTTGTAAAAATCTGCCATGGCAAGTTTCACAGCAGCCTCATTCACACCAAGCATTTCTGGAAACATTTGGTGGAGGAAGACAGTTTAGGGCGTGATAATAAGGAATAAAAACCAAATATTTTCATGGGAATACTGCCTGTGCTATCTCTACTGTTAAAATCTACCCATGATGCTAAGAAGGAAAAAAGTTTTCTGTGTCTAGTTTAAGATGTATCATCCTTTCTTTAGCCTTTCTTTCTGCTTAAAATACAGAATATACACAGTCTCATCACATTTTCTTTTACGGTGCATTTGGAATTACTTGAAAAGTGTAGCAGGTAAATGGTGTTCAAATGATTATCTCTAGTGAAATTCATCTTCAAAGACAGAATTTGGATCTAAAAGAGAGGGGGCTGAGGAGACAGCTGCTGTTTATAGTGCCCTCAGAACCGAAGCATTAGCTTTCAGAACAGGAGGACTCAAGGCCTTGGCAGCATCCCAAAACTCAACTATTTTCATTGATTGGTATGAATCATTTTCTCTCTCTGTTGCCTGTACTTTTTTCACCAGGCACACCACATATGTGCCAACAAATCTGCTGTTGACCTTTTCATAGCTCTATGCTGGGATGCCTACCACAGTGTTTCTAATCCTTGTCAATTTCTTTCCAGACAGAGCTTTTTGTACATGCCTTCAAGGATCAGCTGGTCAGAAGTGCTCTTTTGGCCCTCTATACTGCCAGACCAGGAGGTGTCCTTAAGAAGCCACCGTCTCCTAAGAACAGCATAGAGGAGAGCTGTCCCCAGGACCCACCCCCGCCGGTGAGAAGGCAGGACTCCATACCACATCATTCAGACTATGATGAGGAAGAGTGGGTAAGTGTCATGCACATCGCTTGCCTCCTCAGGTTTAGGCCTGAAAACTAGAGCAAGAAAGATGAGCATCTCTGCTTTTCATCAAAACAAGTTGGAAAGTAGTCATAATACAGATTGTGGATAAGTAGGCCACATTTTTTTTTTCCTTGGTGGCAAATTATGAATGCAAGTTTTATTCCTGATCACATTCATTTAGCATAAAAATTTATATATATATATATATCCTAAATGTCATAAAAGCAAAGATGCTACAATTATACGATTCTATAGCACTTTTCTGTATTTATTGCCAAGGTAATATAAACCATTAAAATGGTGTTTTTTAGGAAAAGAGTAAAAAACCACCCATAATCCACTACTTGTTGCAAATATTTTCTTGTTGCAATCCAGTGTTTCAGCTCTAGACATTCTTCAAGAAGTATTAGCATTTAAATGTCAGTGGACGCAGAGATCTCTTAAATCCCTCCTGTTCATGATTCTATTATTTAAAGGAAGATGTTGCACCAGGTTCTCTAAAATTGGCCAAAGGATGGTTACATAAAAGCCTCTGAAAATAGTTAGTAAAAGCAAACAAAAACAAAAACAAAACAAAACAAACACACACACACACACACACACACACACACCGAAGCCAGCATGGTAATAAGAACTCTAGTTGGACAGAATAAGAGAAACATGAAGGTCCTGGGCAAAGGGGGAACAGAGTTATTCCTGAATAAACACATATTGATTACCCGGGAAATCCCCAAAGTATGCACACCTCACACCCAGAGAGGAAGCTGTTTGCTGTATCTTGAGTTTAACCAAGAAAATAGTATTCCAGCCATACAGATGGTAAATAGTTAATGATTACTTTTCCTGCCACCCTAGGATTTAAGAGCGTTCAGGGAGTAAACTATTTGAAAGGCTTGGCTCTCTCAAAAAAATTGCTGTCTGAAGGGCTATGAAGTGATGCCTGCTCTTTCTTTTGATAAAATTTCTATCACAGGAAAGACAGAGCTGGGTTCCAAGAGGTAAATGCTGAATAAGTATTTCTGATTAAGATTGTGTTTCTCCCACTGAAGCATTTTCAAAAGAGAAAATCTAATATTTCTCCTTTTTACCTTCACCTTCTTCTTCAATTTATTCACAGCTCCAAGGCGTATGTACCTCTTAACCTCTCTGAAGTTCAATTTTAACGTAAAGTGAAAATAACAGCCCCTGCTCTGTTTAGCTCTTCAGATGGTCATGAGATAAATGACTTACCTGGACAATAATGCCCCATTACCTGGAAAGGCCTAGGCAAATGCTTTGTAGTACCTCAGTATTATTGCTGTACATTGTCTTTTTTAAGACGCACACATTAAATAGTCTTATTATGGGGATTAATACTATCCCTTGAGGTAAATGGGGAGACTGGATCTGGCATAAAATGTGTACTGGGAGTTTTAAAGCTTTGAGTAGATATAGAAAGTAACTTGTCTTTCATTTAATTAAACATATAATGTTAACCTTTTGACAAATATTTTCTGTTTTTACGTTAAATGAAGTGAGAATTTTGAAATTGGGCGTCTTTTGTTTTGATCATTTTCCTTTTTTTTCTTTTTTTTTTGTATTGTAGTATATTTTATTTATTTTTTATTTTATTATGTTATGTTATGTTATGTTAGTCATTAGTCACCATACAGTACATCATTAGTTTTTGATGTCGCATTCCACAATTCATTGTTTGCATATAACACCCAGTGCTCCCTGCAATCCGTGCCTTCCTCAATACCCATCACCAGGTTTACCCATCCCCCCAACCCCTTCCCCTCTAAAATCCCTCAGGTTGTTTCCTGTAGTCCATAGTTTCCCATGGTTCGTCTCCCCCTCTGATTTCCCCCCTTCATTTTCCCCTTCCTTCTCCTAATGTCCTCCATGCTATTCCTTATGTTCCACAACTAAGTGAAATCATATGATAATTGTCTTTCTCTGCTTGACTTATTTCACTTCGCATAATCACCTCCAGTTGCATTTTCACCCCACTGTCCTGCAAACCCTCCCCCACACCTCGCTGTTTTCCTGCTGCTCCAAAGTGTCCCTGTCCTGCCTTCCCTCCTTATTTCCTCTTCTTTCCATCATTTTGAGACCTTCTGTATGTAGTGCTGCAAAGAGGAAGGTAAGTGACACTAGATCCTTAGGTTCTAGAACTCAGTCTCGTGGTGGATAAAACGCGCTAGCGAATTGTTACAAAATGTTGTGACCATGGTTGAGAGAGCCAGTTGGTAGAAAATAAGCTCTGCTAATATGACTTCCGCTCAAGATTGTACGTACAGACCCTTTCACGAGGGGTAGAGAAGGAAGGGCGTGAGAAATGTGCAGCGAGCAGATGAGGTTTGTGGTGAGCCCGTCTGTGTTCCTACTCACCTGCTCTGCCTGGTTGATTGTGCCACGTGCTGGAGACAGCGTGAAACACCCAGGGACAGGAGGACTCCGTGGCCTGTCCAAGGCTTTGGAAAGACAAATGACAACTGCAGAGCAACTCCAGGTTGTAATAGGATAAAGCTGGAAGGAGTCTGGTGGTCATGTGGATCCCCAGAAGTAAAGTTCTTAAGATGTTAAAGGGAATAGAAAGTTAATCCTTCAGGAAAGAAAATGACTTTCAGATGGGCACACAGCACCTGAAGTATAAGGAGAGAGTGTGTGTGCATGATTATACCATTAGTTGTTTATTATACCATTAGTTGGTATATACCATTATACCATTAGTTGTTTGCTTCAAAGATGGTGGAAACTGAGCATGTGTATACTTCAGAAACCATTTGAGAAGCAGAAACACTTTGGGGAGGCTGGGTGAAGCTGGGTGGCTTCTTTTGTGTTTGTTAAAATATTTTCCCAGTTGTGTCTCAATACAACTGACATGTAACACCTAATTAGTTTAAGGTATACATGACAATGACTTGGGAAATCATTACCATGATAAATTTAATTAACATACATCAGCTCACATAGTTGATCTATTTTTCCATGAGAGCCTTTATCATCTACCCTCTTTGCAACTTTAAGTATACAATGCAGTATTGTTAGCTATAGTCACCGCACTGTACATTGCATCCTCATGACTTACTATCTTACAACTTTTCGACCCCCTTCATCTATTTATCCGACCCCCTACCCTCACCTCTGGCAACCATCAGCGTGTTCTCTGTTTCTATGAGTTTGTTTTTTGTTTGTTTTTAGATTCTGTATATAAATGAGGTCATGCAGTATTTTTCTTTCCCCATCTGACTTATGTTCACTGAGCTTAATGCCCTCAGGGTCCATCCGTATTGTTGCAAATGGCGGCAGGATTTCTTTCTTTTTATGGCTGAATGATAGTCCACATATATACCACATTTTCTTTGTCCATTCTTCTGCTAATAGATACTCAGGTTGCTCTCCGTATCTTGGTTATTATAAAAAATGCTGCAATGAATGTGGGGTGCTGATACTTCTTTGAGATTCTGATTTCCTCTCCTTCAGGCATATGTGTCCTTAAAAGTGGAATTGCTGGATCATACGGCCTGTCTATTTTGAGTTTTTTGAGGAACCTCCACACTGTTTTTCAGTGTCTGTATCAATCTACATTCCCACAACGGTATACAGGGTTTGCTTTTTCCACATCCACACCCAGCATTTGTTATCTCTTGTCTAACCATTCTAAGTGGTATGAAGTGACATCTCATTGTAGTTTGAATTTGAATTTCCCTGATGATGAGTGATGTTGAGCATTTTGCCATGGCCTATAGGCTATTTATATGTCTTCTTTGGAATGATGTTTATTCCATTCTTCTGGCCACGTTTTAAAATTTTTTTCCATTGAGTTGTATGAGTTCTTTGTGTAGTTTGGATATTAACCTGAGTGCTTTATTTTATCCTTAAAGTAGAATCATGTGCAAAGAGAAGGGGACGAGGAGGACAGGCTGAGGAGAGGGGTAAAACTTTCAAACTGGCACCAAAGGAAATGGGTACAGGCCCTTCCTAGCAACATTTGGAAAACTTAGGAAGAATTTTGGTCCTTGTGTAGGACCTGTCAATGTTGCCGTAGGAATCAGTGCGGTTATTGATTTACCTTTTATTATTCTTCTGGGAATACTTTCCTAGTCTTGACACTAGGAAAAGGTCAGACTGATTTGTTCTTCCAGTTGATATGGAACAGTCCTGTCAGTTTCTCAGCTGTTTTGGTTTCCTTCACAGGCAAAAGGATAGAATAATAATAAAGATTTGCATCTCCCTCTTTATCTTCTTTCATATAATTTCTGAATTTCCTCCGGAACCCACTGTTGCTAGAAAGTATATGAATACTTTGTCTAAATTTACTACAATTACAAGGAAAATCCATCCCACTCAGAAAAGTTGCTTCTAACTCTCTCCTCCTAATTTGACTCTATGTACAAATATAACTAACTTTGATTGTTACACAACATTCTAATTGATTTTCCATAGCTAACACTTTCTATTAAAAAGATACCTTGGTTAAAAGATAGAAATCCCTTACTTAAAAAATATCTACCAAAGTCATAACCATTTAATGTTATTTTCAAAGCTTTTTCTAACTTTGAGAAGTTGAGTAAATCCAAAGAAAATGTAGCTAATTGAAAATGTCTTTAGAGACAGTGCTATTAAATGAATTGGAAACATAACTTTGTGAACCACTTTTCTTAGTTAATTAGGTGTTAGAAAAGTTTCAGCCCTGATTACATGTTTAATCAACTTCCTAAAATAATTCAGTGTTTTAAGTTAATTTAGTTAGGTTTCTGTGATATACAAAAGTATTCTCTGATCATTTAAATTGGTTTAGATTTGCACATAAGATTCCAGTAGCTCCATTTAAAAAATTGTTTTATTTAATGTCTTATAATGATTGTAGTTTTTTAACAATCACTTAACTTGAACAACTGTCTTTAAACTTCTTGTAATAAATATTGGGAAAGTAAATATATACTTGTAAATTACTCTTGAATTCTACTCTGGTTATATAGAAACCTTTCTTTGTGAGGTTAAGAGAAAGAATTTCTATTAATTCTAAATTAGAGTGAAGCTGTTCTTTTTCAACCTGTTTTGTTGGCAGAATTGATGACATATGAATCTGGATAATAATTATCTAGTCAATATGGAAGAGATTGAAACTAAAATAATCACTGACAAAAAAAAAAGTCTGTTATTTGCTGAATTTTCTTATTAAATGATTGAATGCTTTAAAGATTTATTTTCCTGAAAAGTTAGTAAACAATTAAACCCAAAGGAATGTGGAGATTTTATGACAATCTGTGCAAAGAAATAAACTAATATAACATTCTTCATCTTTTAGCTGGTAAAAATGACATATTGCTTTTCTTTCTCTTTATCTATACAACAGATGCTTCTAGCAGCTGGGACTCCAAGATTAGTTTGTCCAAAATATGAAAGCATGTCATCCAACTAAAGTATTAAGTTGACCCAGTTTTTGTGGCTTCCAGTAATTATACTATTCTCTAGAACACTGTGATTTAACTTCAACATTACTACACTGATGGGTTCGGGGCTAAATCTGTCTACCCTCATTCAAAAATTGTTAAAAAACAACAAAAAAAATAAACTTCTGATCCTTTATATTCTGATCCATTCTAGCAAAGAGCAGAAGTAGGAAAACTATTCTTATTACTTAGTCATATCCCAAATTCATTTTTTAGTTGAACTAAATTTCTATAACAGGCAACATTTCACCATCCAAATTACCCAATTAATTCCATTCTTTGTGTTGTAAATGTAAATGAGATTTTAAATTGTATTCCTTTGCTTAAGGTAAGGGAACATTTGCTATGACTTCTTATGGTAAAATGTGTTCACAACACATAAGCACAATAGAGGATCCACATTAATCTAAAATAAATTTTCAATAATTTTATAGGTTATAGAAGCAAAAGTATAAATTTATAGTAATATTTATGTCTGACATCCTGTGAGTAAAGTCATATATAACCTGAAAAAAAATTGCGGGTTCTCTGTAACTCAGTATTCCCAAAGATTGCATTTTTCAATGAGATTTACATAAACCACTTTCTGGCATGTTCTTTACTAACATCTCACATTCCACTTTGTCCTACAACTTTCTCTATTGATGTCTAGAACAAATATAATGCTTACGCTTCCCAAGAGTATTGATAGAACTATTTATATTGCCATAATTAGAACTGTAAGCATACATAGTTGCAAAATATTATATTAAAGGCAAAACATATTTAGCCAACCAGATACCTCCGCAGGCAGTCTGAAATGATCTGTATTCTCAACTGCACTTGCCATCTTCTATTTTCATCTTAGACCTTATCTCTAGGGAAAATAGCTCAGGCTGTGTATAATGCAGAGATACCTATGCAAATTAATAATTCAAAGAGATCTTGTTTAGTCCTCTGACTGGCTAGAATTATTTTATGTGAAGCCATTGACCTGATCTTAATAGGAAGGGAATAAATCTCATTCTTTAGAGGTAATTAATTCTTATAGACAACAAAATATTAACTTACGATTTAACTTTTCTAAAGCAACACCTTATAGCTTGGTTACCCAAAGGAATAAAATTTCCACTAAATTATAGCCATTTATTTCCAAATTTTATGTTATAGAGAGAGATGCATGTATGTGTGTGTGTGTGTGTGTGTGTGTGTGTGAGTGTGTGTATCTGCATTCAACTCTAAAATATTTTGTGTAATAAAGCATTATTCTTGCCTCTTGTGATGATACAACCTCATGAATACTGAATTATTATCATTTGTTTATGTATCTGTTTCTTCCATGTGTTCATGCTTCAATAAAGTAAGCTCCTAAGGGGCAAAGCCTGTATCATGATCACTGCTGTATCCTCACAGTTAGTAGGCTATCTGCACCAAAAAGGTACTCATGTTTTGTTTGTAGAATAAATTAATGGCTCTGAAATTTGCCCTCAAATTATTCTTGTTTACATTCTTATTTTGAAACATGGACTATTCAACTTTAACGTGTCTCTGAACTGTCCTGCGCCTTTTCCTTTACTAGAATTCATGAATTCTTCTGGGGATTTTGTTTTTCTCTTCTAGTCAAAAGCACCCAGCTATATCCCTCTCTCCTTAATACATATTTCCCAGCGTCACAATCAACCTGAGAGGTAACTATTCAAGTCCTCTTCCAATATCTCCAAACATAAAAAGCAGTAAAATTCAAGATAGATACAGAACATCAGAGATAACCAAATAACATGATGAAGAACATAGAACATGATGAGTTAAGGCCTTCAGAAGCTTCCAGAAACCCAGTGTGGCAATTTTAATTTTACTTGAGTTTTCAATTGCTAATTACGAAGGTCCTAGTTACACACATGTTACCCAGCAAATATGATTGGAAATGACTATTTTCCCCTTTCCCAGCTTTTTCTTTTTCATCCCTAGTAGGGTTGCCTGGTTTTGTTAAACTTACAATGAGGGGGGGATATTGGAAGCATCCATTCACCCCATCGGAAAGGGCAGGTAAAGACAGGAAGTATTAAGCTAGTTGTTCCCTATGTGGCAACTGAAATGTGTTCTATCATCTGTTTTCTTGATGGATGGGAAACATTCCTGAACTTCTCCAGTCCATTTCACTCAGGAGAAATGTGCTTTGAATACTTATCCAATATTAAAGTCCACAAAAGGTGATTAAGCAAAGTTCATGACTGTCCATTAAAATGCACAAATGTTCTATTAAAGAAAAGAAACCCCAAATGAGATCTTTATGTGCATGCATATTCATGAAATCCTGACAATTTCTCGATTTTCCCACATGAAGTTAATACATTCACCTTCAGTTCCCTGTTTTATAGTACCTAATACAGTGTTTTATACACACTAGTTCAATATATTTTTCAGAGTTAATGTAGGAATAAATGAATAAATGGATTTGCTGAATCAGCAGTTCATCCTCCAACTCAAACTAGTGTTTTTAACAGAGATATTTTATTTTTATCAATGTAGTGGTGACTTTCCTGTGGTATTATATTGAATACAATCTTCTTCCTTGGATACATTATTGGCTCTTACAATGCCTGATTCAACATCAGATATTTTCATTTGCCTGTGTGTAATGAATATGCAAACTTGAATGAATATACACACATACTTTAGAAATTTATGATTACATTCAAATCAAGTGCTCTTAAACATTAGTACATTCTAATGTGAATAGTGAGACATTATTTTCTATATAGAAATTTTTGAATCTCCATAATTTAATGAATAGTTAAAAGAAATGCTGAAGCAGGACACCTGGGTAGCTCAGTCAGTTAACCATTCGACTCTTGATTTTGGCTCAGGTCATGATCTCAGGGTCGTGAGATCTATCCCTACATTGGGCTCCCCAGTGGGCATGGAGTCTCCTTAAGATTCTCTTTCTCCATCTTCCCCTCCCCACTCCACTCATGCTCGCTCCCTCGCTCTCTCTCCCTCAAACATAAATAATTAAAAAGAAGTGCCGACGTGTATATAGGCAGACTGTTGACTTGATATATTAGGGTACATTCTGTTAAAAAAATTAATCCTGGAAATTGATTGTATGCAACACACTAACTGATAATGTCATATAATTCAGCCAGTTGTGCAACTATCTAATGGTGTGCAGATAACATCCAATTACTAACTTAAAATTAAAAGCTTTAGTTAATCAGTGGATTTTTTGTTAATAAATGCTTTATGTAATGTTTTCACTGAATTGAAAGCATTAGCATTATGTGGCATTTATTAGATTGAATGCAGTCATTCAGAGAGCAAGCTTGGTTCTAACTTTAATTTGAAGATTCATATGATAATACTGCAGTTGTATTTTTTACTTGTAAGTCACCGTTTGTTAAGTTAATCAGCAGATGTTAATTAAGCATCAGTAGTGCGCAATAGTGCTATAGATACTTGGGGGAAAACAAAGTATAAAGTATGGATCCTCCAAAAGCTATATCATCTAATTCAAGTGAATGGCCAGAAATCATAAAATAAGCAGAGCTATTGAAAGGTACAGAATCTTTCCCAGATGGAGGTAGTTGTGTAGTACACATTAACCATGTCAAAAATATTTAGGGAGAAGTTACATAAAGGTTGGAGAGGATGAAAAAAATCATCCCTTCCTTGCTTCTTTTATTCATTCATTCACTCATTTATCCATTCTTTTATCTATTGCCTAATGAGTACCAGGGCCTGAGAATAAAAGGATTAATTAATAATAGTCCTTTCTCTCACTGAGCCCACTGTCAAGCAGAGAGGATAGAGTGAACCATTCTTGGACATGATGACACTTGAAAGGGTGAGAATTTGAAATGGAAGAATTTGATAGAAGATGAGAGAAGGCATTCTAAGCATAAAAAGCAGTATGTGTCAAGATAGAAATATTAGTTCCTCCAAGGTTTCCTTCATATCTTTGATGTTTAGCACTGAGCAGGCTTGTAGCAGATGCCCAGAAAGTATATGCTGAGCTAATTAGTAGCATGTTTCGAAGACAGCAAGGAGACTGACTTGGGCAAGTTTTCATTTTGAAGATTGATGAGAAATAGGGAGAATTATGTAGGTCGACACAACTGCAGCGGTGCCTCCGGGCTGGGAGGAGAACGGACAGTTGCTGCAGAAGGTCTGCTTCTGATGAGAGGAGCGATGGTGATGGATAAGGTGGATGTGCCCTCTTGTGTAGACCTGATCGTGTGATAGCTGATTGTATGGGTCTGGCCAAAAGCCAAACCAGGAGAATATGGAGAAGTCTATTAAAGAAACAGTAGCTGACTAGCGGAATCCACTTGTAGGACTAAGGACTGGAATTTCAGGGTGAGACCAGCAGTGTGGTTATGAGGAAACAAAGGCCAGGGATTTTTTTACATGAGTAATTAGGTGAAGTTCAGCAGGAGGATTAATAGGAAGCGAAGGCTGGGGAATGTCTCTTAATTCTGGTGGATGTCACATGTTTGGCTATTGTCAGTGCACACAATATGCATGTCTGTATGCATGTGTGCAGTGTGTGTGTGTGTGTGTGTGTGTGTGTTTGTGTACACTACCTACCGTGGGCCATACATGTGCTAGTTTGTGCCACAGAGTATTTTAAGTGCAATTCCTTTAGCCCTACAGTCTGGCAAAGTAAGGATTTAGAGAGAAAAGCCAGCAAGCTATTGAAAGAATGAAGGTTTGCAGTACTGAGGAAGGAGGCCAGTCGAGTACAACTTACTCTCAGTCAAGTCAAGGATAAACTAAAGCTTCTCTTTGAAGATGTGATTGCCTATATTAATTTGCCTGCCCATTCGAATCAAAGTCCTCAAAAATTGGTAATGACAAGTGGGAAATTGTGCAGAGATATAGATACAACAAAGCTACTTTGGGCCCCCATTTCAGCTCTCAGTCAATCTTCACATTCTTGCTGATCAAAAATTGGTCCCAGAAAAATTGATTATATAAGCATTGCTAAACTTTTCTTTAATTTTATTTTTTAGGTTAAGTGCTGATCCAAAGGAGTCAGGATTTTTTCCCAATGGCACCAATCTCATAGATGTGTGGCATGCAGAATAAGCACCATGTGCCCTGCCCTCATGGCTCACTTTGCCAGGTTCCCCTGACTACTCACTGACAAGTCCATTAAATTTGTGCATCTGTGGCCACAGGCTTGACCCGCACCTTAGCTTAGGTCCTAACCCAGAAATAAATAAGGACCAAAATCAACACCTGATTCGGAATGGAATAAATATTGCTATTTGTTCCCTGTTGCCCTTTGCCTCCAAGAAGATGGATTGTCTAAAGGCTCCATTAAGGTCAAGGACACCAGCTAGGCTCCACTTAATAAAGGGTAGACTGTAACCAAGCAATTTGCCATTACTTACTTCAGCAGGAGACATAGCAGAATCATGGTTGCTATTTCTGGGGAGCAGGGGAAAGGCCCAGCCATCTGTTTTTCTGATACATTGTTGTTTTCGTTTGGTTTTGGTTTTGGTTTAATTTCTTTTGTTTTGAAAACTCCCCAGTGGCTGAGAAACTAAGCAGGGTCGTACCCATGACCCGAGAAGGGAAGGATGGAAGCACCATGTACTATAGTCACATTCTTATGCTTCCATTTGTCTTTGCCCTACTGACCAGCCTTTTCTCTTTGTGGGAAGAGTCTGTGATCTTAGTAGGGGAAAAATGGAGTAGACTGCACACATACTAGCAATCTAAACAAAAAGAAGCTTCCACATGGACTGTTCTCATGAGTGAAAATTATCAGAATTGGAATGCATTTTTGACAATCATTTTCTTTTGTGTGAATGCTTTCACAGAGGTATTATGGAAAATGGTTTGTTTAGGAGAGAAATCAGATATTCAAGGTTTCCTTTCAAGAATATTGCCTACCCATTTTAGCATCCTAATTTCAAAATAATGATTTTGCTAAGAATAATTAATAATTATCTCCTAGAAATTTAATTATCTTCCCTCCCTATAACTTCTTCCTTGTTTTGTATCCCAGTCACATGAGTAGATTTTGGGTTTTGATGCTGACACTGTCCTCTCTTTATGTTAGTCACTTACGTCCTTTGACCCAAGCTCATTGACATTTTAGCTAAGTGATTGTTCCATCCTTGATTGTATGACCCTCTTGATTTCAAACTTAAGGGCACAATGTGAACAGACTGTCCTTTTCAGAGTCATCTCTTAGTGATTTGCCATTGGACTCCTTTTCAAGTCTCAGATAACTGACACATACTCTCGCTCATGTGAGCTGACACACACCTCTTCCTGATCCTTCCTGTGGCTCCTTCTCCTGACCTTACTCTCTCTAGCCTGTCCCCATAGTTTAGTAATCTCACAAAGAAGAATTCCTACTGTGTGCCACTATTCTGTGGGAAATTCTAGGGGAAGAATCAAGTCTCCAAAACCAAGTAGAATTTCTAATTTAGTTATACCCATTTTAATGTGGAATGTTATTCAATATCTCTTAACCTGAGGTCTCCTCACCTCTATAGACTGAGTCCATAATGTTGATCTTCTGTGGTGGTTTTGAAGGTAGATTAGCTAATTTCATACACTAGGTGAAAATAAATAGCAGCTCTCAATCTGTCTCTGGGTTAGAGTCCTCTTTCTTCTCTTCACTCCTTTGTTCCATTTCTCTTTCTCTGCCTTTCCTCCAGACCCTGTTCAATGTCATGAATACATAGCCCTCAAACAACTCCTAGACTAGTATGAGAGACAGCAATGCAAATCAATGACTTTAATCTACTTTGTAGATGCCCTAAAGGAAAAAAGAAGCAGTGACCAACAAAACTCAGCTTATCTCCCCACCAGCTGGGCAGGATCTCCTCTCCCAAACATAAAGACCAGCTTGAGTCTGCGTGGGGTCTCCTGCTGAGTGTGTCTTCAACTAAAAAAATTTGATTATGTATGGATCATCTATCAGTCTTGCATAAAATACGGCTCAGCAAACATCCTCCCAGCTTATGTGTCCCCGATGTATTTAATGACTTAAATGTTCTTCTGCTGTTTGCCACCTAACCTCTTACCCTATGGTTGTTGGTCTCATCCAATGAACATACTTCACTCTGCATCTCATGTCAATAAAGGTCTCTCTACTGACTGCAAAGATTACTATTTCTGTGAGTATAATCCTATAGCCCAAATTATCTATAAAGGAAGAACAAAAAAGGGTTAGAATGTAAAATTATCCTTTTATATATTCTCATATTCTCGCCCTTGGAAATGTAATTAAAAGAAGTTGGTTAACCCCTTGAATTACTTTTTATAAGAAATACAGCATCGATATGACTTGATTTTTGCTCAAAATATAAGGTTCTTCCCAACATGGACAACAAGAGGAGAGCTGAAAATTTATCCAATGTACAAAGCTAATCTGGAAAATTAAGAATAATCCTCTGCCATTTTCCCCCGTCAATAACAGTGTTTATTCCCAGTGTTAACTGGAGAGTTATGTCATTTTTTTTTTCCATTCAACAGCTTTAAAGATGTAGTTGCTGGTGGAAATTAAGCCGTATTTAGAATAGGGACCAGTAAGTTTGTTATTGTGGTCTGAAATATAAGCTCCTCACCAAATCCCAATATGAATGATGTTAGGACCTCAGTTTGCTTACCTTTCCCCACGTTCCATCCCAGAAGAAGTGAGATTCCTTAGGTCTCCTGGATCATAGCTGAGGGGTGCTTCCACCTAATTTTCTCAGACAACAGGCAGGGCATAAAGCAATTTATGGTGTGACTGGTGTCTTAGTTTCCCTTAGAGGGGAAGTACTTGTAATCTTTTGGTGGAAGAAATCTGCCTTTAAAGGAAAGATTTTTATGATTATTTATGATTATTAGCATACTTCACACCCTGGATTATAAGGTGATGAATAGCAAGTTTGATTCGTTTAGGAAAGCCAACAAGAATAGGGTATGATTTTGCCAATTATAATAGTTTTCTAGGCACTTTCATGGAAACTATGTTGTTTGGCTCCCACTGCAGCATGATAAGGACGGCAGGGCATTCTAAACTGTGGATGAACCAACTGTGGCTCCCCAGAAATGAGGCAGTTTTCCCAAGGTAGTATGTCATGTAGGTGGACCTCGAACTTCTCTTTTTAAACTTTGAATGTTCTACTTTTCCCCTTCAACTATAGTATACATATCTGTACACTCCCATATCTATTTATTACATTATTCAACTAATTTTGTCTTTATAAGACAATCATCCAATAACCTAAACTCAATTATAGTTCTTTCTTCCTAGATTTGTTTTACCCAAAATTAGTTTCAGTGTTTATAAACTAGTAAAATTAACTTGGATAAAAATGTGCATTTGGGTAAAAATGTATAAACTACTAAGGAGTATTACATGTATATATACACTAATCAATTATTAAATACCAATTGATTTATAATTTATATAATAAATACATATAATTTATATATAAACATATATGTAATATAGCATATATAAGTAAATATGTATAAATATAAGTAAGTTATATTTATAATTTATAAATATAAAAATTACCAATATAAATAAAATACTATTATCAATCATAAATACTAATTGATTATTATCTTTGCATTAAGTGCTACCCCAAATAGCTCTTAAAAGCTCTTTTACAGAGAAAGATGAAAGAAAAGCACCATAAATCCCTTTCGTTCTTATGTGATATGTAAGATACAACTAATATGTATATTAGGGTCTTTCAGAGAAACAGAACCAGTAAGATACATATTATTTATTATAAGGAATTGTCTCACACAATTTTGGAGGCCAAGAAATCCCATGATCTGCCATCTGCAAGATTCGCCATCTGCAGGCTGGAGACCCAGGAAAGCTGGTGGTATAATTCAGTCTGAGCCTAAGGGCCTTAGAACCAGAGGAGCCTGTGATATATGTTCCAGTCCAAGTCGGAAAGCCTAAGAACCCAGGAGTACTGAGGGCAGAAGATCAATGTCCTGATTCAGTCAATTAGGCAAAAAGGATCACATCTTGACTGCCTCCGCATCTTTGCTCCCTCTCAGGTCTTCAGTGGATTGAATGAAACCCACCCAACTGGGGAGGACAAACTGCTTTATGAGCCCACTAATTCAAACATTAATTTCATCCAGAAACACTCTTACGAATACACACATAAATAATGTTTAGCCAAATTATCTGGACATCTTGTGATGCAATCAAGTCGACACATAAATTTAGCCATCACCCTTGGAGTCAGTGACTCCATCTAAATGATATGGAGAGAAGAGCACAAAGGGAAGCTAGGGATGAGAGGCTACCATAATGATAACTATATTTAATTTTTTTGTTAAAAAATAACAACTTTTATGAATCAAAGAATTTAGTGTTGTGAATTGCCCTAAACAAAAATGAATACTAATCAGAATTGTCAAGTTGGGTGACAAGAGGCCCCCTAGTGGTAGGGGCTGCTTCCTAAGAAATAAATCGGCCACAGTGACATTAATGGCTGTAGCACATAATATTGAGTAGAAGTTCTCAGATTTAGAGTGGTCAGAAGCACCCGAAGAGTGTGTCAAAATTCAGTTTAGAGTGCCTTCTTCGTAATGGTTCTGACTGACTTAGTAGGCACCAATGATCTGTGTTTTAATTCTCTGGGTCATTCTGTTAAAGGTGATGTAAAGACCACACTTGAAGAACTTCTGTTACCTAGAGCAGTCAAATCCATAGAGGCAAAAAGTATAATGATGGTTGCCAGTGGTGGGGGAGAGAAGAGTGGAGAGTTTGTTTTGAAAGGGCAAAAGTTTCATTTTGGGAAAATGAAAAATTCTAGAGATGGTTGTGGTGATGATTGTATAATAATGTGAATGAACTTAATGTCCCTGAACTAACTGTACACTTCAAAACGGTTAAATGGTAAACAATGTTAGGTGTGTTATCACAATAAAAAGGAAAAACAAGAAGTTTGAACGCAAATTATAACTATTCTTTAAAAAGTGTGTCTTTTCTTTCCTACTAAGTGTCGGTAAGGGAAACAGATACATCCAGTTTAAAACATCATAGGTTGTGTTCAATTATGGATTAATATTGTACAGTATTTCATCATTGCTTTATGACTTAGAAAAAATAATGACCTAAATAAAAAAATTATAGGACTTAAATTTTGCTTTATGAAGATCAAACAGATTTCTTCTTATATATTCATAGTCTGGCCAAGTGAATGGGAGTGTTAGAATTAATCACTGAGTCTGCTTTCTTATGATTGTTCCTCTACCTGCTTCTCTAAAATGGATTCGTCAGATTTTGCCTTATCTTGTTTTTGCAAGAAAAATGTGTATTGATACTTACGCTCTTTTCAGGATAGGGTGTGGGCCAACGTGGGGAAGAGCCTGAACTGCATTATTGCCATGGTTGATAGACTGATTGAAAGAGATGGTGGCAGTGAATGCGGCGGTGGTGGCAGCAACGACGGAGAAAAGGACCCTTCTCTAGTGGACCCCATCAGAACTCACCCAAGGGGTAAGGAGTCATTTTTTCCCAATCACCGACTGAGTAAACAAAATGAGAAAGTCATGATAAAATGAGATAGAAAAAGAGGAGTCAATAGTGCCTTTGAGGAAAGTGCTGATAGCATGCTTTTCTACTGCTCTGGCTTGGATGATAGAAGGCTATTTATCAAATTGCATCTCAGTTGTGTTTTCAGAACTGCTTGCAGTGCTCATTTTTTTTCTTTTGCTACATAAAAACCTTCTTGAAAGAAGAACAGTGTTTTCTTTTAAAGACTCTGACCAAATTTAATCTACTTTGACACAGTCCTCCAAATTTTTTTAGGAAGCAAAACAAGCATCTGCTCTTAAAGCTCCTAGAAACGTCTACGGATATCAGGACGCAGTATCCGCAATGGTTCCTGAAAAGAATGCAGTATGATAAAATGCTTTTTACCTTATTCTGGGGAATATTTTTTGTGAATTATCTCAAAAACATTAAGAAGGTTTGGTTCCATATAAGAAGAATATGTTTGTGTGTATTAGTAAGTCTCGGTTCTCATGGAGACATGTATACACACACATAGTTACATATACATGTGGGTGTCTGTGTGTATAGGTAGACACACAGATATATAGATACCTTCAAAAGTATGGCTTATTACAAGCTTGACCAGAAAATGTGATAATCAAATTTTAACTATGGTTGTGTTCCTATAAATGGCTCTTTCACCTTTTTTTGGTTGTTGTTAACTTGATTAATTTTGATGACAAAAACCCAGACAAATATCTGCACTTCTTTACAGTAGTAAGAACTGCTGTTCAAGTAGTCCCAGCCCTCTTGGTAACTTAAGTGTTTGGAGAGAATACCCAGTGTTGCCCTACTCTCTTCTTCTGAAATCTGCATTTCCTGTTACTTTAAGAAAATGAGTCAGAAGAAAATATGGACACTTATAAAATTAAATGTATGTTTTCCCAATTTGTTTTCCTGATTTTTCATTACTTACATTTTCAGCAGGAGTTTAATTACGTGAAACATCAATCTTTCTTTACTTGATTAACAGTAGAACTATTTCTAAATCATGTTTATAAACTAAAGTTTTCTTACTATAGATGGTCCTCATCTTCTATAGTACATTCACATGGAAAAGTTTATACTAATATTCATTATGTTTATACGTACTTAGTTTAACTATATATGGGGATCTTCTTTTTTAATATCAGTTTTATTAGTTAGTGGATCTAATGTCAGTCAGATTCTATGTGAGCCCCATAACTTTTACATGAATCAAAGTGAAAGCTTGTCATAACTTATGTCATAAAGAAGTAGTATACTTCAATTTTCTTTGATTGAACATTTATTGACTATCAGCCACAAGCCAGACACTATGCTGAGCTCTGGAAAATGAGGTAAGGAAGGTGAAATCATGTTAGGGGCTTGTTATGTCCATTGATGGGTTTTCAAGGCATAATACTCTTTTAGCAGAAATAAGATGAGAGGTACTGAATTTTGCCATATTTGTTTTGATGTTCCCCAAAACTTCTCATTGACAAGAGTTCTAGAATATTTGAAATTATATATTTTACCTATATCTTGTATTTTATCAGAAGGTTGTTTCTGTGGGATCAAAATTACATTTTAAAGAGTAAAAATATTTGGTAGGTAATATTCGGTAAGATTAGATGAATCACTTTCATTTGAATGTGAGGCATTGTCTGAATATAGTCTAAAACCAGACAGAAGCTTCTGTCAATGTAGAATTCAAGCTAGATGGGATTTGTGGATGGTTAAAGTCCAATTATAGCATAGTGCCCTCTAAGTGAATTTATTTTCAATTTATGATCCATATTTATTTCATGCATACTTTTTTATGTTATCAACATTTTCAGGAGATCAAACACTCGAAAAGTATAAAATGAAATACATACTTTAGTCTAATAATGATTTATTATCATATTGTCAAATAATTTCAAAGTTAAAGCTTTTGTTAACATTTTACATGTTAGACAATTGTGTACAGAGTTCATGTTTTAGAGAGGACATCAGTACATAAAAGAAGATGCATTTACAAATAGATGTTTTACGGATGAATCTGTGCTCAATTATACTACGAATAGATTATGGATGCTACTGCATAGTTGGAGTGGGATTGATTAGCTTAATCGATTATTTAACAATAATTTACTTTTATTATGTAATAATAATATACTAATAAAATACTTACGGTTGTTTTAGACTTCTTCTTAAAGTTAGGAAAAAAGCATTTTCAGTTTCTATCCTGATTTTTGTCACATAAAGCACTGCAGTAGAGAAATTAATAGTGGTTTTTTGTGCTGATATAAAGCAAATGAATAACCAAAAGTCATGTTTTTACCTATGCTATCTCGCAAACTATTTCATATGAAGATATTTGAGATACACATTTGCTAATTATATTGTGCCCCAATTTACCTGTAGTTTTAAATTTTATTAGAAAAATAAGAATTTGGAAAATTTGCAAGGGTAAACAAATAGGACTATGTATGATTTTTATCTTTTTATTTCAATCAGACAGAGACGTTTTTAACATACTTGATGTTTACCCATACACACACACACACACACACACACACACACACACACACAGAGTAACGAAGCTGGAGTACACACTGTAAATATAGATGTACTTCTTGATATCCTGCATATCATGATATAATGGATAGTTCCTGAGAAGCATTTTCTGGAAATGAGATTACAATGACTGTAAACGAATTCATCAAAAGAGAAACCACTATTTTAGAAATGTAATTATTATAATTTCACTGAGTTAACATGTAACACATCTCTGAATGTTGAAGTCTTCTACCATATCCCTGATATTTTCCTCAAAGTCAGATCATGAGAAGTGGAATTATTTTATAAGGAAGAGTTATCCCTTCTCCCCCACATGTGCATTTTTACAATTATCAATTCATATCAGTGTAGACTCATGAATATTTATGTTATTTTTTAGTTTATAATCTAATAATATTATAATAATATATATTTGAGGCTCAAACTGTTCTGGAGTTAGCCATTAGGAGCTCTTTCAGGTTGGTTTCAGTGGCCTTCTAACAGGTTGTCCACCCATAGGCTAGTTACTCCCTTGTTTTCTTTCTTACTTACTCCTTTACTTTTTTTTACTCATTCCCCTTCCCTCTGGCACCATGAGGTAGTCTAGGTTCAGCTGTTATTTCTCCTGCCGCAGCCCTAGGTTAAGCCATTTTCCAAGGAACTCTGGTTTCTTCTATTAGAGAATAACACGTAGAAACCAACCAACGGGTAGGAACATTTTGATGGTTCTTTTTAGCAACAGGTACTCTCACCAGCAGTATCTACAAGCACCCTTTTAACCACGGTCTTCCCAGCCTTACATAGTTTCCCTATTTTCATGCCACTTTGGGTGAGAAACATTATATTGTAATCTGTAATATATTGTAATTTAATGTGTATTTTTTGTAATTTATCTAGTTATTAGTGAAGTTTGACATTATAAAACTTAATACTATATTTCAAATTATTATTTTTATAATAAAATGCATTTCTTCAGTAGCTCCAGTTTTATCCCCAGCTCATATCTGGGATGGAAAAACCATTTCTTCTTTTCTTTTTACGATTAATAAATGAATTGATTCAGTGAATGACTGAGTCATCCAGAATTTATACGAATGTATGATGTCATAAATACTGCTATGCATTTGTTACCGCATCACTTATTGGTGATTCTTTGATGTTGTATCAGTTTTATTTTGTTTCTTGCTATATTAAGTTCTACAATTCTTTTTTCTAGAGAGGGACAGCAAGAGTGCAAGTGGGGGAGGAGGAGCAGGAGAGAGAGAAAGTCTTAAGCAGGCTCTGTGCCCAGCAGGAGCCCTCTATAGAGCTCAATCTCACAATCCTGACTGAGATTATGACCTGAGCCAAAATCAGGAGTTGGGTATTTAACTCACTAAGACGTCCAGGCACCCCATGTTCTGCAAATATTTTTGGTCAATTTCTGGGATTTTTATTCTATTCATGTGGTTTTGACTATTTATTATGTTTTATGCTGGGATATATTTTGAAATCTTATAAGGTAAGTCAACCCTATGACTGTCAGTTTTTCTTTCTTCATTATCATCTTTTATTTTTACATTTTAGCTGTAATTCCTGTTTGTTTTGCTGGCATATATGTATATCATGGTTAAACAGATGGTCTTCTGAATTGTTGCTACCTTTTTCCATTTTTTAATGTTTATAACCTGCAGATATTTTTTAAGGTGCACATTTTTATTTTGCAGTATGTTTATTTAATAATGTTTTAAATCTGTAGTTTTGAGAGTTTTTCATTTGCTTTAGTTCTAGGATTTTACCAAATATCTTCATAAATCTCTTTTCAGGACTAATATAAATAGAGCTGATGGAAATAAAACATTCTCTGTTGTTCTGAACACAAATAGTGGAATACCTTTTCAAGCTTACATGGCTTATATATATATTTATATGTGTTCTTAATGAACAAGTTTTTTTCTTTTACTTCCCTACACTCAAACATACTTAAAAACCATCTACTATATGTACGGGACCACATGCCTTCAATTTCATAATAAACTGAAAACTTAAAGATAAAAATCACTGAATATTAGAATCTTAGATTTTAATGTGCCCTTAAGCGTTACATAATTAAACCTCCTAAATTGTGTTAAGAAGCTTACCTATAGTATCTGCCAGTTTTCACCTAGCCTGTGGTACACATCTCCACTGATAGAAAACCATTTTTTTTATTTTCTAGAATGGCACACTCCAGATGTTGATCTAAATATGTTTCCTTTAATTTTACCCACTGGCCCAGATCTAATTCTGTGCAACAAACAGAACAAATCTACTTTACTTTTTCCACATTATAGTCTAGCAAATCGGAAAACAACCATTATGTCCTTTTTGCCATTTTCTGGTCATTTTTCAAAGGAACAGCATCAAACCCAGAGTAACAGAGGGGGACCACTTTCCTACTTTCAGAATCTATTTTTCTATTAATGATATCTAAGTTCACACTGGCTGTTTTGCCAGCCAAGTTTTTTACTACTAACTTCATTGATACCCATAAATCTTGCTCAATTTGACTTATCCTTCAGGCTTTCAAGATTCAAATAATATTTAAGTGCCACTATGTGCTAGACATTGTGAAAGAGTAGGGACACAAGGAGATTAAGACATGGTCTGTCTCAATTCTACTGACGTGATTGATGGGTAAATCCAAGACTGCAGTATACTACAGTTCGCAGTACACTCAGATAAATAGCTGTTTCTTTCATCCATCATATCTACTATCCAGCTCAGGTTTATTTTATTCACATTTTACAAACATTTTCTGTTCATTCACACAAGTAATAGATACAAAATGATGGGAAAACAGAAATAAATACAGATCCTTGAGGCACATCACTAAAAAAAAGTGTATGCACTGAAATACTCTTGTTAATCATAACTGTTTGGGGATATGTGTTGAAGCAGTGATCCATTCACCCATTCATGATATTGCATGCCTGAATTTCTTTGTCGTTCACAAGGTTACCATGAAATGCCCCGTCTCTGAGTACTTCATTCTAATCTGCTCAGCTACCAGTCCTGTAAAAAAGGAGATGAAATTCCTCTGATGTAACTTTTCTCAGTGAGCCCGTGCTGGTTTCATGTCGTCACTGCTTCCTCATACAAAGGAGATACGCAGATCATAGCACTGGTTAGAGTTTCATGCTCACCGATACTCATGTTCTTCCCTGCTTCCCAATTTTCTTTTAGCTTACAAGGTACATTTCATATCTTCTAGTGGAACCTGAGAATTCACATACACCTTTTACTTTATCTCTGATTGCCTCCTGTTAACATAATTGTTTGGTAACCACCAAGAATTTGTCAGTAATTTATCACAAATTGTCAGCGGCTTCCTATGCCGAAGATGTGTCATCTGAAAAAAGTGCCCCATCTTCCAAATAGGAACAAAGGGAAGGGTTTAGCTAATCACTTTTTTTAATCCAATCTCTTTCTTATGTTTTATTTTAGGTTGGCCAGAGTAGTTATCTGCCTAATAAATTTAAAATAATTAAGGATTAATTAATGAACACGGTTACACATAAAATGGTTCAGGGCATTCCGTTTATGGAAGACACACACTAAATTTGTGTTGGTTAGAAGACAGAGAAGAAGATCCTTTCATTCACTCAATATTTGTTGATCATCTACCCTGTGCCAGGCATTGTACCCAGGAATACATGCAGTCATCACCCTGCCCTTGCGGTCTTGTGGGTGAACAAGTTGTATTTTAAAGAAGATATTCAGGGATTTTCCAAAGACAGAATATACAACAAATTAAAGGACTTAGAAGAGAGAGTATGCATTTGAGAGTCATTAGCAGATAGATAGATGAAACTGAATAAACAAGAACAGGAAGAATTATACAAAATTAGCAAAATCCATAAAACAGAGTGTTGGCTTGTAGACATTGCCTTCAGCTAAGGAGTAGGAAGAACTAAGGCGTACAAATCAAATGCAACTTGGATATCAAACAAAGGTGTTGAGAGAAAATAATCACATTGCTTAGTTAAACCGTACTGCATTCACATTTTTGTGACAAGCACTTGCCAAGCCTTGCCATTCTTGCCTCCCTCCTTACAACAAGCTTGTTGAGGAGGTTCTGTTTTTATCCCCATTTTATAGATGAAGAAGTTAAGCAATACTTCTAAGACTACAGAACTGGTAGGTATCTGAGCAGGATTCAAATGCAAAGTGATTCCTGATTGAATTTGTCAAGAAGAATCTGAGTCTTTAGAGCAACTGTTGGTGAGATATGCTTAGATCTTAAGAGCAGTTTTGCATGTGGATTTTCTTGCCTTTATGTTTAGATATTAGTCACATCTACTACTTCACTTGTTTGCCAAGTTTTCTGCTGATTTTCCAAAACCCTAAATGCCCAGACCCCCACCTGCCTCTTCATACAGCTTTGTCCCAGTGCAAATGGACAGGGTCCTGCACACAGCAGGGCCCTCTGCTCTGGTTTTAATGCTTTGTAATCACCATCTTGCATTTTTAAAAGTTGTATCTTTGTGTTTTAAATAAATTCCTATAGGGCAATGGAACTGTACTTGGAACTTTAAGATTCATTTCACCTGTGGTTCTGCCTCTCAGGTTCTCCAGTCCCTGCCCCGCAGGTTCTCCAGTCCCTGCCCAGCTTCCCCATCCCCGCCCCAGCCCAGTGACTTCTTTCTGTCCCATTTCTTACCTACCAAAGAGCCTGGGTGCAGGGGTGAAATACTCAGAGTCAGTCTGGGTACCTTTGAGACTCTGCATACATGTGTCACTGAGCCTAAGGGAGCATGACATGAAAGAGTAAATAGAATTTCACCATGACAGGTTGAGAGAGATACCACTGAGGAAGAAAGGAAAAAGGTTGTTTACTCCTTTTCAATGGAAGTCTCTCACATTTTAACTTTTCATTGAATTCTGAAAATTATGTAGTCATGCTTTTTATAAGGGTTTCTAGTACAAAGGCCCTCAAGCAGCATACAGGGTAACATGAATGAGTCAAGTGAATTGGATAGACACTGGGACAATATATATATCCCTCCAAAAAGAAGGGCCACCACTCCAGTTCTAGCCAATCCTTCCTACAAAGGAAACTGAAACTAAAATTGCTGTATCTTCTGATTTTTCAAGTAAATGTGAATTTTTATATGAAACATCCAAATTCTTGAAAGGTTGATTTTTTAAAATTGTCAAAATATGAGGAAGACCAAACAAAATATCTTTGAAGACCAAATAAGGCTGGCCCATGAGCCACTAGTTTGCAGCCTCTGAATCTCTGATTTATTATAAATGCTGTTTTAAATATTATCTCCTCTACTAGACTTGGCTCTGTGAGAAAATATGCCAAGTATTTCTGATTTGCTCTCAAATCTCCAGAGCCTGACATAATTCTTGGCAAGTAATAGAAGCCAATTTTATGAAATAAAAGCCTAGTTACCTTGATCTATAACTGCTACCTGACAAGAAATGCTTAGGTATCTATTTTTTATATTATTGAGTATTTTCAACATAGTGAATATTTATGCATACATACATGAAAATCATTATCTTATCAAAATTTATGTTCAACATTAGACAATTATTTCAGTGGTTTTATAATATGAAACATGTCTTTTATTTTGCAAAGTGCAAAGATCCAAGCACAAAGCATCATTTTCATTAAAGGGCTTAAGTATTAATATTCCTGAATGTCATGAATTTCTACACGTAAAAGTTTAGAATTACATTGGGAAAGGAACATCAATGAATCAGGCTTTAAAAAACTCCTAGGTCAATAGGTTAAAAAAAAAAAAAAAGTACACTTACAAGTTAAAACAAAACAAAACAATAGAAATAATCAAAAGATACCACAGATATTTTTATTATACACTTAGAATTTCAATAATAATTATAGATTATGAAATTTTCAATATCCAGTCAGAAAATTAATGCTTCCCTTAAAAATTGTGCAGTGAATTTGGATGTAACAAAACAACACTTGACTCAGAGTCAAGATTCTTGGCAAGTCCTCAACTTACTTATTTGGTTATATAACTTTTGACAGATTACTTACATTCTCTGGACCTTAATTTATTGGTAAATTAAAGATCATCTAACAATTCTGGAGGTTTCTTCAATTTCTACTGTTTTATGATAACACAGATACCTCATTATTTTGAGTGATTTTTTTTTCTTTCAGTCATTCAGCATATTTTAATTGAGTACCTACTATGTGCCAGGTGCTATTCTAGACACTGAGGATACAAAAAAATGAACAAAACAGGCAAGACACCTGCCCTCCTGAGGTTCATATTCTTGTCCCAGAGAAACATTAATACAAGAAATTAAGAGAA
This sequence comes from Meles meles, assembly GCF_922984935.1. NCBI lineage: Eukaryota > Metazoa > Chordata > Mammalia > Carnivora > Mustelidae > Meles > Meles meles. Next base: position 71,294,545 of record NC_060067.1, read on the forward strand.
TTTACACAATATATTAATGGTAGCAAATAATGTGGGAAAAAATGGAGCAAAGTAAAAGGCTTTGGGAATATTGTTGGAGGACAGGAATTGAAATTTAAGGGGAGTGGTCAATGGCTTCACTGAGAAGTTGATATTAGAATGAAGACAGATAGGAAAAGATGTGAGCCATGTGGATATTTGGGGGAAGGATATATTGAGCACAGAAAACAGCTAGTACAAAAGCCTTGAAACAGTAGTGCCCCCGTCATCATCAGTAAACAGCAAAAATGCCAGTTTCGTTTGAATAGAGAAGGTGAAGAGAAGAGAGTAGAAGATGAATTTATACAGGCAGCTTGGAGAAAGGATCATGTAGGACCTTTGCATAGACTTGACTTTGACTCTGAGAAAAATAAGAGCAATCGGGGGATTTTGAACAGAGGAGTAACTTAATATGACATAAATTGTAATACCGAGTCTATTATGTTGAGATTAGGCTATAGATGGGAAGGCAGAACTGGTATAGACTGGTTAGAAAGCTAAGTAATTGTCTAGGTGAGACATGACTGTGGCTTGGACTACCAAGAAGAAGGTGGCAGGGGAGGTGATAAAAAGTGGTTGGACTCTGTACTTATTTTGAAAGTACTGCCAATGGGTTTTTCTGATAGTTTGGGTGAGAGAATGAGAGAAAAAGTGGAGTTAAAGATAATTGAACAATTTCTGGCATGAGCAGCTGGAGGGATGGGGTGATCATTTACTGGTTGGTGAAGACTGGGTAGAACAGGGTTTGTGGTGACTAGGAGCTCATTTGGGATATGCCACGTTTACATGGTAATTTCCGGTATGCACTAAGATATAAGAATCTGGGACTCAAGAAGGAGGTTCAGGTTAAAGACATAAATTTTGATAAATAGTACTTTTATCATGATGAGCACTGAGTAATGTATAAAATTATTAAACAACTATATTGTGCAGTTGCAACTAATATAACACTGTATGATAACTATACTGGAATTAAAATTAAAAAATTAATTAAAAGGTTGGAAATTGTCAACATATAAATAGTACTTAAAACTGTGAGACTGAATAATGTCAACAAAGAGTTGAGTGTTCAGAGCAAAGGGAATTAACATGCAGATTACAACTGGGGATGTTCCCATGTCAACAGGTCAAAAACAATGGTGGAACCAGCCACAGAGTCAGAGAAGGAATGGCCAGTAAAGTAGGAGGATGCTAGGAGAGTATGATATCCTGACATCTAGGATGAGAAAGTATTCCAGGGGGAAGTGATCAGCATGCCTAATGCTGCTGAAAGTGGAATGAGGACTAAGTGACTTTGGATTTATCAGTGTAACAGTCACCGGTGGTACTGACAAGAATTCCCTAGAGTGGATGAGGACTAAACCTAAGTGGTGGGGTTAAAAGGAAGAGAAAGAAAAGGAACTAGACATCTCTTTTGAGGAGTTTGAAAGGAAGCAGAGAAATAGGGTGGAAGCTATAGAGGGAAATAGGGTCAAGTGGGGGCCATTTCTAAAGATGGGAAGAAAATGGCTTATTTGTGTGCTAATCCGAATGCTCTGGAAACAAAGAATTATTGATAATGTAGGAAGAAGGGGAGAGAATTGCTTGAGTGATACTTCTAAGTAGGTGAGAGGAGATGAGTCTGGTATACAGAGAGAGGATCTGGTCTTAGCTGGAGAACAAACAGTTCATCTTCAGAAATAGGAGAGAAGGAGGAGCAAAAGCAACAATGTTAGTAGGTGGGCAGTCATTGGGTGACATATAAATTAGTTTATTATTGTAGTAATTTTTTAAGATAGTAGCTAACATTTTGGGGTTGCTTAACATGTGCCAGAAACTTTTAAAAATATTACCTGTATTATTTAATTCTTGCAACACTCATAAAAATAATTTGATGTATTTAATGGATGAAGAAGTGGAAAGTTGAAAACACTTGTGCACTATCAAGCCCAGTCCAGTGACAGAGCCTGGCTTCTGACCCTGGTGGTCTGAGTTGAGAGCCTGTTCTAACTACTATGCTGTCTTGCTTCTGTTCTTTCCAGGAAAAAAAAAATCACTAATCTTACTCTGTACAGATAATTTTTTGCTGTCATCCTTTTAACAAAATGCTAAGCTTTATTAGACTCTAATTGGTTATATTATAAGATAAATTTATGAAAATCAATCCTGTAGATATCTGTTAAAGTTTTATTATGGAATTGTACCTTAGGCAGAAATTAAGAATTACCATATATTCATAAATTACACTTGAAAAATTATTTAACTTTATCATAAATCTGGTGATGCTCATACCCACAGTGAAAGTGAGATAGGGAAAAAAAAGAAGAGATTCACATTCCCCATGTGGGAACTTTGGGGCATATGATTATTGAGTGGAATGACCTGAGAAATAGTATTGCTTACATTGTGTTTGGTCCCTTGCCTACTTTCTCACTGCTTATAAGTTAAATCTATTTACATGAGTCTTTGTTGCATTTCTAGAAGTATTTTTAAAAAATAGTACAGTATATACTATGGGTCTTGAACTTTACCAGAAAACTGCTATGTTCACCTTGTTCACTTCAGGATAGAAGTGCATCTCCTCTTCCCTTTTCTGGATTTCTGTGCTCTACTCAGGCTTCAGTGGACTCAATATCCACTCCTTCTGTCTTCTCAATCTTAGGTAAGGCACAAAATTTAAATGACAGGAGCTCTCTGAGGCAGATGTGTTGGTAATTTCAGATCATCAGGATCTGTGACCTATGCAGCTTATTCTTAAATGCTTAGCATATTTGTAGGCCAGAGTCCTGAGATTACAGGTTTTTTTAAGGCCAAAAGGCAAAATATGCCGAAGGGATACGAGTGTGTGACTCCTCCAGGTTCATCATAACCCCCAATTCAAAACTTCTGTGCTACAACAAACACAGAGCTTGTTTGATTAATGGATTTAGTTCCTGGAAACTGTCTTAGCAGAATTTACTTAAGGCTTTCCACTTTGTGCTACAAAATGAGAAGTTTAACCAGGATATCGGTTGATGCATTTCCTTTGCCATTTTTCTAAGAGCACGACTGGAAAGTTTTATGACACTGTGTTCTTAGGCTGGCAGTATTTAAACAAACAAGGTTCCCTTGACACAAGAAAAGGTTGCCTTTGTTCTAATAGCAGCTTGTTTTGAGTTGAGCAGTACACTCATTTCTAATACATCGGAAGGTGCCAAAATCAGTCACTTACCTTGGACCGTGGTTCATTGGACACTATGATGATTGCATTTTAAGATTCGTGTCTAGTCTTTGTGTGAATACCCGTGGGGCCTTAAACTGCTCTGAAGGCACAGACTGCTCTCTGTGCAACCTTTCTCCAGGGTCACCATAAACCCTGCTTCCATTTGCCCTACCAATACCCATTATTTCTAGCTTTGACCTTGCCTCTTAGCTTTTGGCTCTCACTCACACATAGTCTGTACTTTCTTATTTCCCTCCCTACCCCTGCTTACCTCTTTCCCTATCCCTGCTATGATAACTACCCAGTAAGTTTTTTTTATTGTTTTTTCCCCCTCATGGTTTCAGGCTCAACATGATTTCCACTGTATTCTTGCCTTGTCCAAGTCCTTCAGTCATGTCAGCCCCTCTCCTCCTCCTTCCCAGTCCCTGTACAACAACCTTTGGTCAGTTTATGACATCTGTTTATGGGACTTGATATCATCAAACAATGCACCCCTCCCAGACTTATCCTACAAAGCTTTGCACTTTGGGTGTTTAACTACCTGCTGGCCATGCAGCTTCCTCGGACTCCATCTGCACAGGACTCCCTTCAAATGTTCAGTCAACAATACAGCTGTGAATGAATATGATCTTCTCACCAGAGATGAACCCTGTTGCCTCTAAACTCTTATTCCTTCTAAACATGTTTTGTCAGGTCCCCAGATTTTTATAGCACTTATCAGACTCCCTTATATGGTAAGTATTACTTTACACCTCTTACTTTCCCTTCTATATTTTAAGCCCCTTGAGAGTAGCAGTCAGGAGTTAGAAATATAAGTGTCACCCATAGGACTCACTTCCAAAAAGTTGTCTCTGGCTAACGAATGACTATGTGTCTCATGATAGCAGTGAGGAAAGGAGAGAAAGTGATAAAAGGAAGATAGGTTAGCATTTATTAAAGTACTATAAATACAGACTGATTTTTTTATTCCTGGACCAGAGCCAAGAGATGGATGATAAAGATGGCCAAAGGGTTAGGAAGGCTCAGAGGGAATTCTGAGTAGCTGGGGAAGACATTTCAAGGCAGCCAGGCCTCAGTGGGTGTTTTTCATTCCCTGATTATTCATCTAGCACATTATTAGCTTATATGCTGGAGTATGTCCAGATATTTGGAGGCAATGGGCAGGTGTCCATGATCTATGACCAAAGATGGCCACGTGTATTATACTCATACAAAGGAGTTTAGCTGTGAAGTATGTGGAGAGGAAGCCTGATCATTGACCAACCCCTCCAAGTTATGCTGTTCAGATTGTAGAATTGTACCCGAAGGACTAGACCTTCACTCAGAGGGCACATGGGTAGTGGTATGTGGGCTGATATAGGACATAGGTCCATCAAAGCAAAAAGGACTCTGAGCAGGGATATCAAAATCTGCCACTGCCAGCCCCTAATTGTAAAGCCATTGCCCCTTCTGTGTGACCTGAGGTTTGAGCACAGTATCAAAGCCCTCTTGGCTATGTATTTGGTCTCTGTTCTCACAACCTTGGGGATTTTATCACCCTCCTTAGAGGCCCTTCTAATTGTTTAGCTTCCTAGTGAGCATCTTCTTCACTGAGGTGAATCCTAAAAGCTGGTCTCATTTCTTCTCTATCTCTTTGCATAAAGTTTAATGGGCACGCAATCTTTTAGCTTTTCTTTTCTTTTATGTCTGAAAAGTTGTGATAACAAAAATAACAATGGCTGTAAGCTTGTGTGGAGTTGATTATTTTAAATGAGCAAAGAAGACCAAACACCTGAGAAGAAAATGGCTCAGAAATTGGAAAGAAAACATTCTGCTCTGCAGCAGTTAGTTGGTATTTGGCTCTTTTATTTTCCTCCTGAGTAACATAAGAGCCATTGAGCTCAGGGGACGTGAACATCCTGTACAGGAAATAGATGGTGTATGGAGGGGGTGAGGGGGGGCACCTGGCAGTCGTTCTTTGAATTCTTCAGTGAGCGTCACTTGAATATGTTATAGAAACAAGTGAAGGGCTGGAAAACAGGCTCTGCTTGGATGGCTTCCAGGACACTTCACAAAGCTCAGGAAAAGCTCAGCTAAGCTACATGCATTTTGTGCTTTCCTAAGGAAAGACTCTGCCTTTTGGTCTCAGGGTTAAGGAGTTTCAGCAAGTTTTTATAGAGACAATAAAACATTCTCTTTATATTCCCCTCTGTCAGTGAAAGGAGCCCAGAGGGATAGAATTGAGGTTGTGGGCACTTAAGTGTCTGCTGAGCCGGTGAGCTCCCAGAGAGGTGTTTGTGAAGTGACTATATGGTGAAGAGACCCTAGCCACCTAGCTTCACTGTGTGTGTGTGTGTGTGTGTGTTGTATAAAATCTTAGTTGAAACTTGAAGTAATTAAACTCAGAAAACTGGATGTGTGCATTTCAGGACTTCTTATTTTGACTGGATAGCCCAAAATGAACACCAGTTCATCCCTACCAGAAAAATGGGCTTTATCTTGAGAACAAAGTAAGCACCATGGAAATAGTGAAGTAGAGAGAGGCAGGAAGGTAAGGGGGAAATGACAATGGTCTTAAGACTGTCAAGAGCTGTAGCTTTTTTTCTCCTCCCAAAAATATTTTTGAAGAGAAAACTAAAGCATTGGCTGTTCCTTTGTGAGAATGATTTGGAAAGCTCATTGGAGCAAAAAGGCCATTTATGAACTGACTCCAGCCTTTCTTTGACCTGTCATACACCATTGTGTTTATTTGAGAACCTGAAATTTATAGTGAGTGAATATTAACAGGGACCAGAACTTGTAGTCATTGCAATTTGCATTTGCCAGTGCAGTTTTTTCTGTATCGGCTCAACTTAAATTGTTTCTTGGCCAGAAAAAAATGTGATGTTAGCTTTCTCACTTACATTTTTCTATAGGAATCTTCCTACTATCTTTAAGGCATTCTGCTTCACTCACAAACTTGTATTTTTATGGTTTAGAATTAATGTCTTATTATACTGTCATTTGCCTTAAATTTTAGCCACAAAAACTGTATATAATTATAGTAAATGGAGACACTGAATATTGTTGGCTTTAAGCAGGCAGCTAAAAATGCCCCTAAGTTTAAAATATTAGTGTATTTTTTTTTCCAGGTTTTCAGTTTAATTCTATTAAGATTAGAAATCAGACTCATTTTTTCTTTATGTGATTGCAATTTATGAGTAAGAATCAACTGGTTAAATAAGTATGAGGATAGGTGGGTATCCTCATACTTATTTGGTATTTGAAGTGGGTAAGGAAATTATCCTGGTGCTAATGAAGAAATGTGCAAGAAAGATCTTCAAGAAGAACCAAGAGTTATATTAAATTTTAGCTGTCACTGAGTGTCTTTCAAGAGAAGTGTGCCCTTAAGCTAATTTTCCACTAACTAGGAAGCGCATATCACACCCTTGACCAACTTACTGATCACTTGACCCAAGAGAGTATGATGCAAGGTTCCTACACTACCCGCACATGCTATGTATAAAGCCATATAGATCAGGTACTTGAACGGAGTAGGGACAACCTAGCTCTACTTCAGCCTAATAAGGTAGCGCCACCTACTGCACACAAGCTTTATTTATGTTGGAGATTCTTGAATAGAAACTGCTCTCTACAAAACAAACCACGCTGCCGCCTATGTCTGTTCTCTTCTAGATGTAAATCTCAGTCAATTTATTGAAATATTTGTTTTCCTAGTGTATATACGTATGTGTCAGTGAATCAATATATGTATGTAAACATTCGTAGTGGGAATTACAGAGTGGGAGAAAAATGGGAGATAGAAGAATGTAAATATGAAAAAAAAGAATAAGGCATATTCCTTTTAGATGTCTACTGATGTGTCTTTTATTCTGAAAATAAGACTGATGTACCTTCATATGCCGTTTTACATATACTCATGACATAAAAATCAATAATTAGCCAATGCTTGTTTTAAATGAACCATTGTCCAAATTTCATGGTAGGCTGCCCACAAGTGAGTCCTTCATTAAATGATTACAGATTTAATAGGCCTTCATTGTATTCCCCTTTGTCTGGTGTTTTTTTATTCCTACCATAACATGTAATTCTACAATATTTTAAAATAATAACTCATGGGCACCTGGGTAGGTAGCTCAGTGGGTTAAAGTTAAAGCTTCTGCCTTTCGCTCGGGTCATGATCCTAGGGTCCTGGGATCGAGCCCCGCATCGGGCTCTCTGCTTGGCAGGGAGCCTGCTTCCTCCTCTCTCTCTCTCTGCCTGCGTCTCTCCCTACTTGTGATCTCTGTCAAATAAATAAATAAAATCTTTAAAAAAAATATAATAACTCGTAATGTTCCAATGTATTTTGCATTATAGCATCACATAAGCATTTACATAAAGTATTAAAAAGAGTGCATCTTTTTATTAAGTTGGGGTCATTAATTATTCTTTCAACCATTTTGATTTATTTCATTTAGTCTGTTACAACACAACATAAAATAACTAAGTGACGGTCTATACGGTACAATAGTGATGATGATTTTTTTTATCATCCCCTATAACTCTTCCAAGGTCTGAACCGGTTATTGACCATTTACATCATTCATGGTGAAACTTACACTTTTGTGCTGAGAAGATCATATCATTTCAGATCCTGAATTATAATTAATTTTCAACATACATTCATTTCTGTTAAATTTCATTGCCATACTACTATTAATTTATTTGTATGTTAATGAAATGTCACACCGTCTGGAATGTGCAGGATTTGACATTTATCAGTGCCTTGATTTCCAAATAAACTAAAATATAATATGACTTTTTCCCATATCATATGCCAACATCATGATTATATACTTGAAACAAGTCAAGTATCTAGACATACAAAAACTAAGCATCTGCCTTCAGCTCAGGTCATATTCCAGAGTCCTGGATGGAGCCCCATGTTCAGTGGGTTCTGCTTCTCCCTCTAACTGCTGCTCTCCCTGCTCTCCCTGCTTGTGCTTTCTTTCTCTCTCTCTCTCTCTCTCTCACCCTCTCCCCCCTCTATGTCTCTCAAATAAGTAGAATTTTTTAAAAATATAAATAAATAAAAACCAAAAACTTTTGTTATATTTATTGTAACTTTACTCATTCAATTAAAACTGATTGAGGGGCACCTGGGTGGCTCAGTTGTTAAGCGTCTGCCTTTGGCTCAGGTCATGATCCCAGGGTCCTGGGATCAAGACCCACAGGCTCCCTGCTCAGAAGGAGGCCTGCTTCACCCTCTCCCACTCCCCTTGCTTGTGTTCCCTCTCTCGCTGTCTCTCTCTCTGCCAAATAAATAAATAAATCTTAAAAAAATAAATAAAAATAAAACTGACTGAATATCTGCTATATGTGAGACTCTATGCTAGGCTCAGGTATTAAAACAAATTCCTTGCTGTCAGTGAGCTCCCTTTCTTGCAGAGCAAATAGTGTGTGGATAGTTCTAGAACAGTAAGAAAAGGAACTGTAGGCATAAAGGCAAGTAACTTAAACTTCAGTAAATGAAGTGGAGGTGGGTGGCGGCAGGACAGGGAAGTACACATTGTTCAGTTCACCTGGGACTCTAGACTGCGAGTGAGGATGTCCTGTGAGGTGAGACTGGACCAGTAAGCAGACTTCAGGTAATGGAGGCTGTTTAATGCTTTTGGACTTTATTCTGAACGCGTTAGTGTTTTCACAATGTTGAAAGTAGGGCAGTGAGGGAGTGAATGATGGGATGGAATTAGATTAGATTAGAAAGTCCCCTCCAGGGACTCTGGGGACACTGTTAAGAAAAGGTTCAGGTAGGGCATGACTGGAAGGAGAGGGATAGTAACAGATCCAGAGGAGACTGAGAAGTGATGAAGGCGGAGGGCAAGGGGACAGTGACCAGTGGGTTCTACAATGGTAGAACTAATTCAATGTCCCCAAAATGTGAAGATCATAGAAGAAGTCCAGGAAAACTGGTTTCCAGCCTGGAAGGAGTTTAGTGACACCATCCACTGGGCCATAGGCAGTCCCCAGACTGGAGGTGAGCAGGCCAGAGAGGAGTTCTACTGTACATACGGTAAGTATACCCAGCAGAGAGATCCAAAGGCGGCTGATGGCAGACATCTGGAATCAGAGAAATTTGGATCAGATGTCTTCAAATCGAATCATTGTGAATCCTTAGTAGTGTGTGTACCTTGACTAAGAAGAATAACCTGGTTCCATCCCCGAGACCTTCATCTGTCCTCCTGTTTTTACACCCCCTTCCTCCCTGCAGAGGACTGGTATGAACAGCTGTATCCCCTCATCCGTACACTGAAGGACTGCATGGGAGAAGTGGTGAGCCGAGCCAAGCAGTCCCTGACCTTCGTGCTCCTTCAGGAGCTTGCGCACAGCTTGCCCCAGTGCTTGATGCTGACGCTCAGAAGGGACATCGTCTTCAGCCAAGCAGTAGGTGCCTCTTGGGAGCAAGCATGGGGCTGGGTGGCTAAAAGGTATCCTTGATGATGGTAGAGGTCTTCTTTTGGTAGTTTCATTTTTTGAAAGGGGTTCCTTACTTGAAGTTTTAGTATCAGTTTTCCTAATCCATAATAAATATGAACTGAACGGAAACAGCTTATGAGATCTTAAGGATTTATTTCTGCAGAGAGGTGGCCAAGTCTCTGAAATGTATGCTCTGTTTCACAGTGCAGAGAATCAGGGAAGAAAAGGCCTCCCACCCTGTCATCGTATTATGCCCTGAGGTCTCCACAAAGCACACAGTGGAAGGAAACGGGTGGCTGCCTTGCACACAGGTGGTGGCAGAGACTGGCAGAAGGGATCTGTTTGCCATCTCCCATTTCTATAGCTCCCTAATGAATCCCAGGACAGGGCCCCATAATGATCTCTTATACGTTTTGTTTGTCTATAAAATAAGTTTGCAGGGCAGTAATGCTTAAAGGCAAGATTTAACAGGAACACTTCATTGCCTTCAGCCAACCCTGTCTCATGACATCAAGGCTGGTGTCCGTCACAGTGGCTGTCCTGGGGGCCTTTCTTTTCCCTTCTGCCTCAACACCCACAACTGAGTTTTATAGACCTACACGTGGAGGAAGGGAGACAGAAGGAAAGGGAATATTTTAACCAAACTGTCCATGTCCTCCACTAGTCCATGAATGTTTCACATACCTGAAAAATTTTAATTAATTCTGTGATGCCTCAAAAATCTCAAGGATTTTTCAATTAAAGTTTGCTGACTCCAGTCAATTTCTTCAATGACTTTTTTTTTCTTTTAGCTTGCTGGATTGGTTTGTGGTTTTATCATCAAATTACACACAAGTTTGCATGACCCTGGGTTCCTACAGCAGCTTCACACAGTGGGATTGATAGTACAGTATGAAGGACTGCTAAGTACATATAGTGAGTATCGCTTTAGTACATGTTAAACTCATACTCTCATTCATAAGGATATTTGATCTATAGATTCTGCAGTTAAACATAAAAATGTGGAATAAACCTTGATGACCTAAGCATTACAGAAATAATGTAACTTTCAGTTCTTTTCATTCATTGACCTTGTAACTGTATTCTTACACCCATTACGTTTTGAAAATGGAATTATAGATTATTTCACAGAGTATGAATAGTGGTGTCTGGGCAGACATCTGGCTTTTTAATATAAAAGGCTCTCTGCCAACATAGTTTCAATGACTGGATTTTTAAAGTCCCAACTCTCTAATGTGTGGAACTGGCGTGGCTATTCAGCACTTGACACGTGTCTAGTCCAAATCAATATGGACTAAATATGCACACCAGGTTTCAAAGACTAGTAAAAACTAGTTTTATTTAAAAAAAATGAATAATTTTACATTGCTTTTTAACTGAAATGATATTTGGGATATACTGAGTTAGAGTAAAATATATTATTAATATTAATTTCATATTTATAAATTTTACTCTTTTAAAAATATGGCTATCAGGAAATTTTAAATTGTATATGTGATCTGCATTATATTTCTATTGGATAGTGTGGATCTATCTCTATTTCTAGAAATCAAATATCATGCCTGTCAATGGAAAGAGAGCTGCATGATACTCTGTTTCCTAAAGGAGTTAAAGCTTCTCTGTAGTCTTCCTGCAAATGTGTACATTTTTCTTCTCCCTCAAAGGGTACTTGGACTGTTGGAGTCCACTGAAATGGTTCTTATTTCACTGGTGAAATTCTTCAACCTCTGAGGAAAAGCGTTTAGAGTATATTCACTGCATTCAGAAACTCATTCACTAAAATGCTAGAACAAATCCCAGCAGGGAGATGTAGTACCAAATGACATTTTCTTTAAATAGTATGTTTGTAACAATGCTCCTTTTCCCTTGTGTAGGTGATGAAATCGGAATGCTAGAGGACATGGCTGTTGGCATTTCAGATTTGAAGAAAGTCGCATTTAAAATAATTGAAGCCAAATCCAATGATGTCTTGCCAGTTATAACCGGAAGGCGGTAAGTGGTGCCCCATTTCTTGGGACCAGGCTTTGTTAGATATTTGTCTTAACTCCTGACAAAGGAGCCAAAGAGAATTAAGGTTTGGTTTGGAAAATTTTCTTTTGTTCCTTTTTTTCTGATTTGGTGGAGAAAGGAATGTAAGCGACATAACAGTGGAAGACCTTGAAAAACTAGAAGGCTCATGAATGTTTATAAATGTGTACCGTAGTGAGGTGAGCATGGTGATGGTCCCCCATGAAATATGAGGAATTTCCAAAGAATAACAGGCACGAGAAGAACACTTTTCTCTTTCTTACTATCTAGTCCAAAGCTCTAGGTGTTTTTACTTTTGCTGGAATCATTTGGTTAATAGAGTCATAATTCCTGAAATGACTTTAAATTAAATTCTGTTAAAAGCAGCAACATTTTAGAAAAGATCTATTTCTGTGTCAGGGGCATATACCACCATTTTTCTTAATTATTTTTGACAACTCACTCACAGACTGAAATTTCCGAGAATGTTTTTAAATAAATAGCTTCGAAGGTCGGTGAATGATGGGCAAAATATCAGAAATAATTAAGAAAAATGATGGTGCATAGAGTAGACCTCCAACAGATGAGTTATATCCTGTGGTAAATCATTTTAGTCAGAAGCCCACCAAATTATAACCATTCTGGCATTAGCACTTTTCAGTGCTGCATGAGGATATTTGAAATTTGAAACATTCTTCGATCATAATGAAAAAATATGAATGTGCAAAGAGAAAATTCTTTTCATGGTGGAGAGAGATGGAAAAGAAAGTAAGTGTAAAAGTTCAAACTGAACTTGCTTTCTTGTCTATAGTAAACATACGTTATTTTAAACTTTGTATAAAGGCTGCACACAGAAACATGAATGAATGAAAGGTGACTATTTCATATACATAAAGAAAAAATATCCTCATAAAACTAAATATATCATCTGTGAACTAATGCTTAATTTTCCATGCACTGGAAGAAAGAAGAATAAAATTGTTTGTATACACACCTGGAAAATAATACCATTCTATATGATCAAAAGTGGGAAACTGATACTTTTATCACAATTGATATGGGAAGTTTACCAGGCCATTTGGTATAGCAGAGGACAGATGCTTTTTCTGAGGGAGTCTGTAGGCTGTATCTAAATTCAAAAGTTACAAACCAGATGTGAGTGGAACTCACAGAATATGGCAAAGTGAGCAGTTTCGTAAACCCTCTCTCCAAACAGCAACATTGCAATTGGACAGAATTGCCAAAAACAATGACCTTGAGACGAAGGAAATAAGTCAGATGTGCACACAAACTTACAAGTACTTATAATGAAAAACTAGTGGATATTGATGAAGACACATACATGGTGTCTGTGGCACTCTTGCCCGGAGTTGCTCCCATAAAATCCAGCTCAGTCGGCACAGTTTTAAGTGGGTAACACAGGCTGAAGGACCAGCAGTTTCACTACCAGAAGGGGCTGACTTGATTTGGATTGGAAAGCGGAAAAAAACACACTCCTAAAAAGTTGTTGGAAACAGTGGTGATTTAGATGACAATTTCATTCACAATAGTGTCAAAAAGAATAATTACATCAGACCAAATTTAACAAAGTACTCTAAGAATTGTACACAGAACACACAAAATCGTGCTTAGAGAAATTAATAAGGTCCAATAAATGGAAAGACAGTCCGTGTTCCCAGATTAGGATACTCAATATTGTTTGGATGGCAGTTCTCCACAGACCGGTCTATAGATTCAGTGCAATTGCTGGCTAAATCCCAGTAGTCTTTTGTGAAGAAATTGGCAAACTAAACCTAAAATTTGTATGGAAATGCAAAGGACCCAGAATTTCAAAAACAATTTTATAAAAGGGCAAAAGAAGACTTACACTTTCTGATTTCAAAACTTAATATAAAACCACAACAATGGAGACCCTCCAGTATGGGCATAAGTATACGCATACAGATCAGCGGAACAGACTGTAGAGCCCAGATGTAAACTATTACCTTTAGGGTCAGTTGATTTTTGACAAAATGTGCCAAAGCAATTCAATGGAGAATGAAGAGACTTTTCAAAAACTGTTGCTGTGATAATTGGTTATCCATACACAAGGAAAGTCATTTAGAACCTCAATTTATACCATGCACAAAAACTAACTCACAACAGATCATTGGTCTAAATGTAAGAGCTTAAACTCTGAAACTTCTAGGAGAAAATATTTATTAAGTTGGGTTAGAGAAAAGTTCTTAGATAGGACTAGAAATTCTAGATTCATAAAATACACAATTTGATAGATAGGATTTAATCAAAATTACAAACTATTAAAAAGCAAAAATATCATTCTATCACTAAGTAAATGAAAAGACAAGGCACATAATTGGGAAAATATAGGCAAATCATATATCTGATAAAAGACTTGCATCCAAGGGGAGCGAGGTGTCTCAGTGCGTTAAGCCTCGGCCTTCAGCTCAGGTCATGATCCCAGGGTCCTGGGATCGAGCTCCACATCTGGCTCTCTGCTCAGTGGGGAGCCTGCTTCCTCCTCTCTCTCTGCCTGCCTCTCTGCCTATTTGTGATCTCTGTCTCTCAAATAAATGAATAAAATCTTAAAAAAAAAAAAAAAAGACCTGCATCCAGAATATATAAAGAAATCTTACAACTCAATAATTATGAGACAAAAAACCCTAATTTAAAAGTAGGCAAAGGAGGGGCGTCTGGGTGGCTCAGTGGGTTAAAGCCTCTGCCTTGGGCTCAGGTCATGATCCCAGGTCCTAGGATCGAGCCCCGCATCAGGCTCCCTGCTGGGCCAGGAGCCTGCTTCCTCCTCTCTCTCTGCCTGTCTCTCTGCCTACTTGTGATCTCTCTCTGTCAAATAAATAAATAAAATCTTAAAAAAAAAACTATTAAAAAAATAGGCAAAGGATTTGAATAGATATTTTGCCAGATAAGATATATGAGTGGCTTATACACACATGGAAACATGGTCAACATCATTAGTCATTAGGAGAATGCAAATTAAAACCAAAATTCAATACCACTTCACTCACAGTGGAAATCATCATAATCAAAAAGTCAGACAATAAAAAGTATTTGCAGGGATGTGGAAAACCTAGAAACTTCATACATTGCTGGTGGGCACATAGAGTGGTGCTTCCACTCTGGAATCAGTTTGGGAGTTTCTTAAAAAGTTAAACCTAAAATTAATATATGACCCTTAGGTACGTACTGAAGAGAAAACGAAACCATATGTCCACAGAAAAACTAATGCTCGAATGTTGATGGCATTATTCATAATAGTCCAAATTGCAAAGTACCCCAGGTAGCCATCAGCTTGTGAATACATAGGCAAAAACATGGTTTATCTATACAGTAGAATGCTATAAATAGGAATAAAAAGGAATAAACTACTGATACGGCCTACAACACAATGACTTCAGAGACATCAGGCTAAATGAAAAATGCTAGATACAAAAGACTACATATTATATGATTCTGTTTATATGAAATAGGTAAAAAGGTAAAATCTGCAGAGATAGAAAAAAGATCAGGGGTTTCCCAGGGCTGGCAGTGGGATTGGGGTGTGAAAGCCAACAGGCATGAGAGATTGTTTGTAAAGTGACGGAAGTATTCTGAACCTGGATTATAGTCAGGATTTCACAACTCTATAAACTTGCTGAAACTCTGAATTATACACTTAAAATGCATGAGTTCATGCCGGTTCTATTTTAATAAAACTGACAAAAAGTTATCATAAAACATTATATAATTGTTTCACCTTTAGCGCAACCTTTACACATGGACAGACTCATTAATTCCTCTCAGATTCTTGAAAGACTTGAAATAAATAAACATCAGCACTCTGTTAGCCGGGCTTTTGTAAAGGGCACTGAGAGCAATTTTAAAAAGAAAAAAAATGTGTCCATTCATCAGAGGGTAGTGCTAATAACATCCATGCTTGCTGGATTCATGGTATTTCCTGGTTCTCTGGTTCCACGCTCAGGGAAGAAACAAGTCTGAGTCCATCCTCTGGAGTAGTTTTGTCTCAGGATGGTTTATCCTAGACAACTAAAAATATTTCCACAAAGAGACTCACGAATTGTTGAGTCCTTCTTTTCTCAATACATGTATTACAATCCCAGCACTATAGATAGCTCCAGAAACACATGGATTTTCATAAATTCTGAGCAAAACTCTTCTACATCTCAATACTCAGTTCACGCTGCATCGAGTGATGTCAAGTTTAAAAATATACAAGCAAGTCTTCTTGTTGACCATGGTCTGTGAATCCTGATTTAAATTTTCAGCACTGAACATTAGGGGTAGTTTTCAGTGGAAATTTCCAGTGTGTGTGTGGGGCGGCATTCCTGTGATATGCTCATATTGCAAAAATGATCAGAAACCCAAAGGTTACATCTTAAGTAATGAAACCATTCCATTTCCATCAAGGCATCACAAACAGGGAGGTTCATCAATAACAGGAACAATCAGGCCATGCTCAAAAATATCTTAAATGATTTGGTTTATTAGTTTCCCTATATTGAAAAATCCATTATTAAATTACTTTTTTTATTCTTGAGACTGACTGGGTTTTAAAAATAATTAAATCAAGAAAATAAATATTGAGTCTCTTGGGCACATAACCCTGGTATACAAATGAACTAAACATTTTTTCCTTTCCTAAAGGAACTCAGAGACATGGAGAAATTTTTTTTTAAAACTGTAAATAGTTCTTTATGCCAAGTAATTTAATAGTGAAGTGAACAAAATGATTGCCAAATTAATGCCAGAAAATAAGCAGATAGCGGCCCCAAACCTAAATCAGTTCTACATTCCAACTCCTTGTTTCTGTCCAATGACTCTAATGTAACAGCGAGTGAAATAAGCAAGGCTTCTTCTCTTTGTCCTCCGCTGTCCTCAGTGAACATTACGTGGTGGAGGTGAAGCTTCCCGCGCACATGTTTGAGACTCTGCCCTTGCAGATTAAAGAGGGACAATTGCTCCATGTGTATCCAGTACTTTTTAACGTTGGAATCAACGAACAACAAACTCTGGCAGAGAGGTAAGCTTCAGGTAGAAGGCTGGGACTTCGGTGGTTGTTTTCAGTTGTGGGTTTTCCGAGCAACTCCCACCCACACAGAATTCAGGTAGACTCTTGGGCCTTTTTATCGTAGCAAGTCATTCGAGATGGCAAAGAGAAATATTCATATTTCAGATTCCTGGCCCACATCAAATTTAAACACGGCAAAGGAATGAGGAAATATTGAATGCCAATGCCAAATTATTTACATGGATTAACTTTCTTCACAGTTCCAAACACCGCATGTGTATCCAATTTTAACATGCTTGCATTCATATGTATTTCAACATTGTAGAGACTCAGCCAACTGGGTCAAACTTTTCTGGACCTAAAATACTGTCCATTTTTCCCTTTTCTTTTGTTTACTAAAATAGTTGTTATTGGGGGAGGTTAGCACATCTTTTCATAATACTTGCTTAGTCTAACAACAGATGATTGTACACAGTCCTGTGAGTTACTGTCAAAAACGCTTTTTTGTGTCTTATTACATGGTTCACATGTAGAGATTATCGAAATTGTGATTAAGACTTAAAGTTCCTAGAATACATTTTTAAAGATTCTGGAGAAAGAAGTTGCCATCCTGCCATGGGGCCTGGCTGGAAAATTTCTCTGATGGGCAGAACTTTTGGAGAGTTTGACAGCCTTCCATATTTAAAATGCTTCTCGTACATAATTTACTCTCCAAATGTGTCCTTCCCCCATAGGTATCAGTTTAAAAGCACCTAGCATATTCTTTGCCATGACTTGGTAAGTATGTGTTAAACCTGTATCGACATCTTTTACTAAATTAAAAATGCCACTACACCCACTACATTTCTAGTCCTCCTGAATTTCAGTGACAGTCAAGGTGCCTGTTTTTATCTATTCTCTCCCAGTGATTTTTCCTTCTGTCCCTCTTATCCAAAAGGTATTTCCTGGACAGCACAAATTTTCATAATTCTCACTTGTCAGTTATAAAATTAGATGGCAGCTTTGTATTTCAAGTTTAATTTCAAGTTGTGTAAAAGCATTAATCTCTTATAATATGCATAAATCAGAATATAATTTTATTCACTGCGTGGTACAAGAAGTTTACTTTGATAATTGAGCACTTTTCCACATCAATCCCTAAAGGAAGATATAGTCCAGTTATATGGGTATATGTGCCTCACAGCAAGTCTGATGGTTGAGATAAATGATATTTATGAATATAAATTATACAATTTGGAGGAAAAAAAAACTCAGCACAATACTTTCAATCAATTGTCTCTTCTTTGATATACTAGATTACAGAATGTTTTGGTTTTGACTTAATAAATTAAGGCCTTCGAGTGTGGTCTTTAGAGAGATGTGAAAGTCCCCATTTACAGGATTTTCAAGGAAAAGTTAGCATTGTAGTTACCATTGTATTTTCAAGCCCTCTACATTAGGTTAATTTGCATGATTTATGTCATTGCGACTATTTCAGCTGTTAGTCACTTTGTTTTAAAAAGTCCCTTCCCCTGGGGCAGCTGGTTGGCTCTTAGGTGTCTGACTCTTGATTTGGGCTCAGGTGTTGATTTTCAGGGTCATGACACTGAGCCCTGCATCAGGCTCCATGCTGAGCTTGGAGTCTGCTTAAGATTCTCTTTCTCCCTCTCCTTCCGCCCCTCCCCCATCCCCTCTCTCACTTTCTCTCAATTAAAAAAAAAAGAATAAATAAATATAAAAAATAAGATGTCCCTTCCCTTTCTTCTCTCTTATCTCTCTTGCATATTTTATACATGTGTGTCTGTGTGTGTGTACACACAAACATACATATACTTTTTTTTCATATCTGGAAGCTGTAAAGACATTTAAAACTTGAAACAGAGACAAAGATGGCAAAGTAGAGAAAAACTCAAAGAGAAGCAAGAAGGCTGGCACTCTGACATCAACTAACTACTGATCTGAATAGATCACTTCCTCTCTGTTCTCAGAACCTTATTTCTCTGATTCTTAATTTTGAGCTTTACCAGGCAACATCTATAAATTAGGTATGCTATGTAATCCTGGTGTAATATTTTACTACATATTTACCTATTGCCAAAATGTATGTTACATGTATCCATTCTTAATTAAGTAAATACTAATTATTCCGGATTACCCTAACAAAATACCTCAGAAGGGGTGGTTTAAACAACAGAAATGTGTATCTCATAGTACCAGAGGCTGAGAATTCCAAGGTCAAGGTACTAGCCAGTTTGTTTCTGGTGAGAGCTCTCTTTGACTTTTTCTCTGTGGGCTCACTTGACCCTCTATTTTGTGTACACAGAGAGAATGAGCTCACCGGTATCTCTTTTTACAAGGACATACTAATCCTATGGGATTAAGGTCCCACTCCCATGACCTTTAATTACTTCCTTAGAGGCTCCATCTCCAAACACAGCCCCTGGAAGTTGAGGCTTCAAAATGTGATTTTGGGGGGAGGACATAAACATCAAGTCCATTATGATGACATCACTCCAGCAAGAATGATATTTTTAAAATACCATTTGTTTTATAATGTCTGAAAAAGTTAGAAGTGTATTCCAGAGTTCAGAAAAACTTGCCTGTAGATTTTCCTGGGTCTATATTCCTATTCTCCAAGTTTAACAGTATAGATATTGAACATTGACCTTGCACCAGGCACTACTGTGCCAAGCTGTGGGACACAGGGAACATGCCGTGTAGCAAGAAAAATGGACATGATCCCTGTCCTAAAAAAAATTACTATCCCATAAGGAAGCCAGATCAACAAGTGATACATGACAGTTTGACTCATGTAATAAGAAAAGATGTGGAAGGGGCAAGAATAAGGGAGGAAAGAAAGTGATTCACAGATGGGAGAGGAATTCATCAGGGAGGTTTCATGGAGTACATGAGCCTCTCATAAAGCCTGAAGGATGAAATGATCAAGCAGACAAGGAAGATAAGACATTCTAGTGAGAGGGAGAATAGCATGTGGAAAGTCGCAAAGGCATCAGTATGTTGCTGCTTGAGGGAGAAGAGGGTAACTCCATTCCCACAAGGGTTTGGAAGCCTTTGTGGAGAAGATAGATGTGAAACTATGGAGGTTAGACTGTCATTACAGAGAGAGAAGAAGCAGTGAAGTTTAGTAAGCTGATACGAAGAACAGGTATTAGATTCACTTCTCCAACATTTCATTTATTACACGTGCAGCTCCTGCCACATAGTCAATGTTAAGTAAGTATTTGTTGGGTGAATAAATGATATGAATTAATGAATGACCATGGTGTAGAGGATAGACTGGAAGGGAAGGAGACTGAAGGCATAGTGTCGGAGTTTTGGGGAGGCTCTATACCCAGGCTGGAGTGAGTGTAATTAAACGCCTACTATATAATGACAGTGTTAAAGAAAAAGAAAGAAAGTCTGCCAGACATGTGAAAAGATCGATGCATAGTGGATGGAGTGGCAAAAATAGAAGAAATCCAAAAGAGTGCCTAGATTTTAACCTGAGTTAATGGCAGAGTATCGGGGACATGTTTAATTTTAAGCAAAAGGAGGAAGTCATTTCAGTTTGGGCTTATGTTGCCTTTGAAGGGGTTGGGATAATTCACACTGAACCTTTCAACTGATATCTAGAAATACAGATTTGGATGGAGATACATATTAGAAGCCATTTACATGTGATGCTTTTATAGAGGGACAACTTGACCATGAATTTAAATCTGGGACACGCTTAAAAAAAACACAAGGTCTGTGATATACAGGTAGAGAGTTTTGTGGTAACAGACAGAAGAAGCACCAGTACAGAGGCTGTCTGACTTCATGGTGTGGACAGAAAATAAATGTTGGGGGGGTGTGCCTGAGTGGCACAGTCAGTTAAACATCTGACTCTTGATTTCAGCTCAGGTCATGACCCTCAAGGGCATGAGATCAAACCCTGCATTGGGCCCCATGCTGGGTGTGGAGCCTGCTTGAGATGTTCTTTCTCCTTCTCTCTCTGCCCCTTCTGTGTGTGTGTGTCTCTCTCTCCCTCCCCTTTCCCTCCCTCTTAAAAAAACAAACAAACAATAGAAAAAGAAGTGTTGACAGTCATAAACCACTCTCCAGAGATTGTAGAGGTCTGTGTGTGCCTGCAGCAGCTGACAATATATACAAGACTGTGTCCAGCCAGGTGTCTGCCTTTGGTGCTCTAGACCCCTCCTCAGGCTGTCATGGATGAAGAGGACAATTCAAGGGATGAAAAAGAAGAGGCAGGGTTTTTGGCACTGTAGAAACACCACCCTGCAGAGTCAGCAAACTAACATTAACTACATATCAACCACGCACAAACACAGGAGCTGGTGCTATAGATTTGGGTGTTCGTCCAACTTCACATTTGATGATTGCAAAAATAGTTTGGTGTGTGAAAGGGGATTGGTGGAATCAGGGCCAGTGGAGACTGGAATGTGTTTAAATAACCATTGTACAATGTAGCTTTAAAAAGACTCATTAAAAAAACAAAACAAAACAAAACAAAACAAACAAAAAACTCCTTAGGAAACTCTTGCCACCTACTTAAAAAGGAGGGGTAAAAAGTGTTAGTTCCGGGAGCTTCTTTATAACCCGTAACTGGGTTTTTTTCTATTTTTAGGTTTGGAGATGTCTCTTTGCAGGAAAGTATTAATCAAGAAAATTTTGAACTTCTAAAAGAGTATTACACAGCATTTATGGAAAAGATGCCACCTGATTGTAAGTATGCAGCCTCAGAAAGTGTCAATAATAATTTCTTGATTATAAATTCTCAGGCCAGACATAGAGGTCAATGGGAGAAAGACGCATGGGGTAAGGATGGGAGATCAACTCTGAGATTATCTGAACCAAGGAGACTGATTGCCGAGGTGGCAGGGCTGACACCTGCCTTCCTGCCTTGATTGTGCTCTTGATGTCCTGCTGCTTATGCTAGAACATTAATTTCAGGGCCGCTGGAAAATACCAAAAATCTAAAAATAAGAAACTTATAATTGGAAATCTCAGTTGAGTCCAATAAAAATTTTATGTAATTCTTAACCATGTAAGAGCCTTTAATAAGTATTTAACTTTCTGATTTATAATCTGTATCAGATCACACATATACAAGGAGAAAATCAGGTAGAATACAAGTTTGTACAGGTAATAAAAAGTAACACGGACAAAGGAATTAATTTACTGAATATATTTATTGTGATATTTATGTGAAACTGTTAAGGCATCTAGGCCTGTAGAAATGTATCTTTTGGAATTTTTTTTTTTTGTCATTGTTCACTTCTTTTTCCCCACAAAATTAAGCATATAGCATTTGAGCATTTCGAAACCAAAGAATCAGAAATGTGTTTGGGAATGCCTGGGTGGCTCAGTAGGTTAAGCCTCTGCCTTCTGCTCAGGTCATGATCTCAGGGTCCTGGGATGGAGCCCTGCATCAGGCTCTCTGCTCAGCAGGGACCCTGCTTCCCCCACTCTCTCTCTCTACCAGCCTCTCTGCCTACTTATGTTCTCTCTCTGTCAAATAAGTAAATAAAATCTTTTTAAATTTTTTTTAAAAATTCAAATTATATATTATATTTAAAAGTAGATTGTTGGCAAAGTCTGTGAAGGACTTCAGTACTATATAAAAAAACATTATATCACCTTAAAAAGAAATATGTGTAAGTCATTGTTGAAATATGTATGTCATGAGTTATTGCCTGAGATATGAAATTTTTAAAAAATCCCTACATTCAAGTCATTTAAACTCTTCATAGAAACAAAAGCTTTAAAAACTTGAAAATATTGAACTTCATATAATATTCTGCTAATTAAATATAACTAAATGTGTTTACAACTTGTAAATATATTTCATCCTTGAAAACATAGTAGACTTTTGCTTCAGACCAATTGTATTTCATTAGATGGACAGTTGTCTTAACACAGTTTTTCCTGATACTTTATTTCTTATTATGTCAACATATTTTTGAGATAACACTGTCATAAACTTGGCACAGAATTTTGTGACATTACTTTGGTTGTTTTCCATAACAAACATCCAAACCTGACCTATGTAATTATACTGACATATGTAGGATTATACCTCATGCATAAATATTATAACACAAAGCCTCATTTGAGTTACACTCCATTCAAGAAAGAAACTATAAAGCTTTATTAACAGTGTGAATAGAGGTTAAACTATTTGTAAAGGAGGAAAAAATTACCATATTGGCTCATACCCATAATCCATATAATCTATTGTTTCTTTCACAAGTGAAATTAAGAGATAATTTGTGTCAGTGTTAAAAGGGTAAATTAATCCTCTAAAAACATGACTTTCACTTACTAATCCATTTTAGATGTGTTGTTCATTAACTTACTAACCCTGGTTTTTTTTTTTATTATTGTTTATGAATTAAATACTTGAACTCTACGTGTTTTTGAAGTAAAAAATTTCCCTTCCCCCCAAATTTTTGTTTTACCTTGAGGGATGTCCTTTACTTTTGTGGGATTGAATGAATAAATCTGTTTCAGCTGATATGAGAAAACATGTATGATGGGAGACTATCCATAAGTACAAGGAAAGAAAGATTAAAGAACCCACAAAAAATGGAGAAATTGTTAGAGATTGGGGGTTATAAAACATTGCTGTAGTTAAATGAGAAGGATTTCAGCCAGGACAAGGTAAACAAGAATTTACAAATGCGATGAAGAAAAAGGGATTCAAGAGAAGTTGTTGTATTTGGTGGTTAGGAGAATTGATGACATTCCATGGAGTCATTTACATAAAAACATGGGCTGGAACCACATCAGAGGCATTTAAAAAGAGAACTCGTGTTGTACAAGCAGACTACCAGAGAAAAAGCCACCCTCCCAGGAAAGTTTACAGTGACTACCAGGCATGAAAAGATAGGCTGAAAATAGTAAGATCAAAGAAGAGGGTTTTTCTCTTTTGTTTCTCTTTAGTTTCATTTTCTAAGAGCAATGAAAATTTTAAAGACATATAGAAAGTGCAGGACAGTGGCGAGGGGCTTAGGATCTGCTCTGTACCCTACCTGGGGTTCCTACAGGTGGGCACAATGGTAGGGTCCCTGGAATTAGCCAGAAAGCTGAGGAGGGACCCCAAGAGAGAGCAGAGGACTATGCTTCCCATATGATACAGAGATAGAACTTTACTTAAGAGGAAAGAAGGAGAATTCTGGCTTTTAGAAAAAGAATCTGCCATGCCTGGCTGAAACCCCTGTGACACATGAAGAAATCCAATACTAGGTCACAGATAATTCTTTAAGACTGGGGTTCTGAGTACATAAGGTTTGGAAAGAGGCCAGTACACTTTAGGCCTGCTGGTCTACCACTGTCTGTCAGGTCTTCCTGGTCCTTAGGTAGTGTCAGAGGAAATTGCCTTGAAAAGAGTTTCTTCACAAGCACTATATTCACTTTAAAAATCAGATTAGTCATGGTTTTCCCTGAATCCTGTCAAATTCTTTTAGCATAATAATTAAAACATCTTTAACTATAATTTGTAAAAGCTGCGCATGAGTGTCAAGCACTCTGATGTTTAGTTTTGCTGAGCTAAGAGTTAGTTAACAGGGTGCAATTTATTTACACCAAAATATTTTTGTGTCCTTTGAGCTTATATTTTCAGTTAACACTTTCCATTTTTTAGTGTCTTTATTTATCTTACCTCTCATTTCAAAAATAGACCAAGGGAGCAAAGCTGGTTCAGTGAAGGATAAAATTAGAAAGAACATTATAATATTAAAACACAAATTAATGTGAAATATAAAAGTAACAGGACTCCATTAGGACAAGAAAACATTCAGATGAGAAGATTTCCCAGAAGTAGACAAAAAAGAAAAGCTTAACTATGAATACAATGTTGAATATCCAAAATCAGATTTTATTAAGTCAGAAAATGAATCAACTCACCCTTCATATCTAATTCCTTGTCTTTTAAAATTATTGCCATATAGCCATTGAAAATTCAACAAGGGTTTTCCAACATAGGACAGAACTCTCTAATAAATCTATAATTTTTTCTAGAACAAGTATATAGTAATAGTTTCCTGAGTAAAATTATTGGATTTTGTTTCTCTCAGAAATGAAAAAAAAAAAAAAGAGAGAGAGAGAGAGAGAGAGAGAAACAAAACAAGCAGAGTTACCAAGGTATCATTATGTAAAATAAACTTACAAATGGTTACACATCAGACTGTTGCTAAGAAACAGACAACTAGCTACAGTATTTTCAACACATACCATGGTCTGGAAGAAATCAGAACTAGGTCTTGGCAAACTTCTTTAGCTGATCACACTGTTGGACTTTCCATACGGTTCAATACCATAGAGTGTGGGAGATCAGTGACTGGCTCACACGCTAACAGGTACCTTGTGTTACAAATGGATAAAATCACTGAAGAGCAGCATATAAATCAGTCCTTGGAATATTGAGCATATATCAGAGAGAAGAATTGCACCACATTTGCTCTGTTTATTAATGGAAATTAAGGCAACTTAAATGGATATTTCCTTTAGCTAGTAATGATATTATGAGCTCTGGTTGCAGACCAGAAAATATGTGATGTAATCAATACTGACAGCATCAGCTATGTGCCCCACATAGATGGGAAATGCTCCATAAACAAAATAAGGTGCATCTGAATATCAACCCACTTACTGTTTATTTACTTAAAATTGGAGCCCACATGTTTTCACACTTGCAACATGGCTTACTGCTGCACAAGTTTAGACATGCTGTCTTCAGTTTCTCAGAACAAGTGGTGGGTATTTCTGGATCCTGCTTTTCAGAGCCCTCTGTCCTTAGACTACCACCCATCCTAAGCCTGGTTCCCCAGACATGGGCAGCCTCTGGAATAACCTGAACTTATAAAATGGGCAATGAGGTAAGGCACGTATCTCAAAAGACATTAACAAACACATGCAGAGACATGGAGTTGCACACACACACAGACACGTAGACACACTGTCGCACTCATGCACACACCCCACTAAATGACTTCCAATAATCTGAGTTGGTTTTTCGTTTTGGGTTTGTTTTTTTATTTGTTTGTTTGTTTGTTTTCATTTGGCAAAGGGACATTCTGACATAGGTTAAATATTTCCCAGTTTTAAAGTAAATTTCTGAGTATCTGGGTGGTTTATTCAGTTAAGTGGCTGACTCTTGATTTCACCTCAGGTCATGATCTCAGGGTTCTGGGATTGAGCCCTGCATTGGGCTCTAGGCTCAGTGGGGAGGCTGCTTCAGGATTCTCTCTCTCTCTCTTTCACTCTCTCACTGCCCCTTGCCCTTCTTTCTCTCTCTCTCAAATAAATAATTTTATTAAATAAAGTAAATGTCTAAATTACTAACTTCTTCCCCACATATAGCAATACTAGATCTCTTCTGATGATTCACATTTATATATATGATATTAATATATATATATATATACACTCTTTCTGAACATTAGGACAGCCTCTCAACATTTACAGAACAGTGACACCAGAGGCTACTGTTTCATTCTGTCAACATAAGCTTCAGCTATGGGTGATTAAAAAAAAATACTGTAAGACCCATCCCCCATCACCTTTCTCCCTCCTCCCAATAAATCTTTTCTCTCTCCTTCCTTTTTACTGTCCATAAACTTTAAAGGATAAGATCAGGAAATGCAAGAAGAGATGAACCATCACACAGAGTCAGATAGAGAAGGGTGTCTGAATTAGACATGTTATGCTAGCCTAGGCTGTACTTCGGTAAAACAAAAAAAATAATACCAAATCCTTAGTAGCCATATCAGTCCTAGCCCTGTCAGGAAAACACGTTTGAGGAATTTGCTACAGAGCATTGATGATTGACATTTTAAAAGAAAAGGGGGTGGGAGGAGAAATTAACCAGGGATCAACATAGCTACCCCGAATTTAGCAATAGCAGGAAACTGCTACCAGCCCAGGTGTTAAAGGGACTTAAGTCAGATGTAGTGTCACCAGGGCACAAAAACTAG
Organism: Meles meles; assembly: GCF_922984935.1. Lineage (NCBI taxonomy): Eukaryota > Metazoa > Chordata > Mammalia > Carnivora > Mustelidae > Meles > Meles meles. The sequence continues at coordinate 71,321,171 of NC_060067.1, forward strand.
AGCCACCCAGCTGTATCTTTGCTCTTGGGTGGGGGTTGTCCGGTAGAAGCTGGGACCATGGACAGAGCTATTGTCTCTGGGAACCGGAGCTATGCAGAAGCCACAAATGCCCTCTTAGAAAGCCAAGAGATCAGGGGAGAAATGAGCTGGTTTCTGTCTCCCTCCTTCCTTTAATATCCCTCTTAATCCTCATGGTCCAAACTTAATTATGAGTCAGTGGGCAGTTGCCTGTGATAAAAAGCCAAAGGGAAAAAAGTACAGATAGATATGAGAGCAAATCAGCAGTTGACCAGCACCGTCTGCCCCTCTGCCACTCAGCACCTCTTCTTGCCTTTTACCCACACAAGAATAATCTCAAACAATCCGTATCTGGATGTGGGGTTAGCTATTTGTGTTTTAGTAAGCATTCCAGATGATTCTGCTGTATAGTAAGATTTGAAAAGGTTAGACTTGTAAAATGTTATAGATTAGCTATCAAATTGTATGTTTTGTGTTTCTTTTATACCCCAGACTTGAGTGTAAAACAAAGTGAAATTCCCAGAATGTTTAAATGTTGTATCTTTTATTTATTGTTATTTAACAAGCATTTATTGACCTAAGTGAAATGTGTAAATAAAGCAGCTCAACTGTAATCATGATTCTGGTCAATGTGAGATTACCTTGATTTATTATGCCAAGCTAAATTAATGTGTCTAAGTTTCTCAAGTACAAGGAATAATCTGAATATTGGAGATTTTTGGCACTCTCAACAAACATGAAGATAAAAGAAGATATAAGATTCTCAAGTTAACATGTGAATGTTTTCCCAACAGGAACTATAAATTACTGCATAATTAAATTACCACTAATCATTTCTGTTTTACAGACATCCAACTTTGATACCATGTACATGGCCAGATATTCAGATGAGAAATCCAAGTACTCATCCAAATATTTCACTTAATTTCATTCAAACATATGTGTATTTGCAAACATTCAGATGGCTGAGGAGATTTTCACATATTACCCATATGTTTGGCATTGCATAGACATTAAAGATGAGTAAAAGGTATTGGCAGTATAGGAGAAATTATTTTATAATGCAGGACCACCTTAAGGGTGGAAATGTTCCAAAAAGAACAGATAACAGTGAAATTTAAAAATGACTAGCTGTCTCCAATTTTTCTCTACCTGTCATTTTTTTCCAGTCAGCCTTTGGTCTACATAACTTTACTAACACTGGTTTTGTCAGGGGTTTTTTATTGTTAAAGCCAATGTTCAATTCTCTGTCCTCCTCCTGCTTAATCTAGTAATAGGTTTGACATTGTTAGTTTTTCTGTCTTTCATCACTCACTTCCAGGCCACCACACTTTTCTGTGATTGCCTCTACTCTCTGGCTGCTACTTTTCAACCTCCATTACTGATTATTCATTATTTTTTTGACCTCCAAATGTTGGAGTGTCCCAGGATTTAGTCTATGGATGTCTACTTTGCCCTTATTGAACAGTCTCTTTGCTTTAAATACCATCTATTCATTACTGATCTCCGTACCTACATCACCAGCCCCTTTCTCTTCCTGGGTCTCATATATCCTGCTCACCACCTCAAATGCTACTCCTGATATGCCCTTAAAAATTTACCTTTCCTACAATCATCACCACCTTAGTTTTTAATCAATTCTAGCTTTTTATGTTGCATTGGCAAAAAAAAAAAAAAAAAAAAAAAAAAAAAGTCATCCTTTATCCTTCTCTTTTCCTTACACCCCACTTTTAGTCTATCAGAAAATTTCACTGGTTCTATTTCCCAAGAATGTGCCACCAGTTCCCACCACCTGTCTTACTACCACTCTATGTAAGCCCTTGTTACTCTCACTTTCAGATTATGGCAGTAATGTCCTTCTGGTCTCTTTGGTTCCTCTCTCAGCCTCATTGAGTTTTTATCACTGTGACTGAAGTGATCTTTTAAAAAGGAAAATAGGGGGCACCTGGGTGGCTCAGATGGTTAAGTGTCTGCTTTCAGCTCAGGTCATGATCCTGAGGTCCTGGGATCAAGTCCCACATCGGGCTCCCTGCCTCAGTGGGGAGGATGCATCTCTCTCTCCGCCTCTCTCTTTCTCTTTTGCTCCTGAATAAATAAATAAAGTCTTTAAAATAATAAATAAAAATGGAAATAAAACCATGTATCTTCTCAAACTCTTCCAATAGGCTTAATTTTTTGGTAAATGAAAAACCTGAATTCTTACAATGGTCTCAAAGGTTCCCTGTAATCTGGCAACAAATCTGCCCTTTGACTCTCCTCTCTTACCTCTCTCCCTCGCTTGCTCCACTGTGCCCCACACTGACCTCTGGCTGTTTCTTAGACATTTCCTCTGCCTTACATCCTTTCCCCTTATATGGCTTCTTCACTCATCTCTTTTAAGTCTTTCCCCAAATGTCACTTATTTATTTATTTATTTATTTATTTATTTATTTATTTATCAAATGTCACGTTCTTAGTGAGGCCTTCCTTGACCGCCACCATTGAAATTGCAGTCTCCCATGCCTGGTCCCCTTCTCCATAGCATCTACCATCATCTAGTGTACAGTACATCGTTTACCTTGTTTGGCTCTGTCTCCTCAGAATGTAAGCTCCATCTCCTTGTCTATATTTTGACTATATCCCAACTACCAAAAATAGTATCTAGCCCAGAGCTTAGCCTCCAAAAATATTTGTTGAATGAATGAATGAATGAAATAGATGAGGTCATTTAGTTGAATGTTTTAAAGAATCAGAGAATAATTGGGATCTTGTAAATAATCTATACTATTCCAAGGAACACTCTTTCTGCTGGTAATTATTGGGCAATAGTAGGATTCTATAGTCAAGTGGTTTTGGAATTCACATTGTCACTTTGGAAGTTTTGAAAAGGCTTATAGTCTAGCCAACCAACTTGTTATGTAAAGGAGCAGAGAGTAAAGAATTCAGGCTTTGAGGGTCAAAGGATGTCTGTTAAAGACCTGTACCCCTGGAGCTAATAATACATTATATGTTTATAAAAAAATTAAAAAATTATTTTAAAAAAAGGATGTCTGTTAAAATCACTCAACTGGATGCTGCCATTGTAGTACAAATTAAGCCATAGACAAGGTGTGAAATAATGAACGTGGCTAAATTTTAATAGAATTGTATTTAAAAAACACATAACTGATTGAGTTTAGGCTGCAAGTCATAATTTGTCAGTTCTACAGTGTCTAAAGCTATTTAGTTTTGTTGAAATAGCATTTTATTGCCATATATATATACACATATGTATATATATATGTATGTATATGTGTATATACACACACACACACACACACGTATATATATATACACATATATACACATATGTATATATATATGTATGTATATGTGTATATATGTGTATATATATATACGTGTGTGTGTGTGTGTGTGTGTGTGTGTGTGTGTGTGTATAAAAATACTCATGAACATCTTGCTGAATAATGCTCCTCGGGACATAGTTGAACAAATACATAGCTTGTGAATGGGAGAGCAGGGACTAAGTTGCATGTTTCCTGACCCCCCACTTAAGGGCTTCTGATTTTAATTTAAAATCACAGATTTAAAAACTTTTGAATATTTCCAGCAGCACCTTTATTTTCTCTTTATAATTTCTACATGCTAATAAGTATAAACTTATTTTCAACTCATTGCAGAAGAAACTCTGATGTACTTTCACCTTCAAGCTTTTAATGCTCTCTGATGTTGATAAAAATTTAAGAGACATTTTTTTCCCCTGATATGTCCCTCGAAGCACTCCCATGACTTTTTGAAAGGACAAGGGATGCAAAACAGTATTCAATTTTAATTTTTCATGTGCAGGTAAAACCACAGGCATAGACTTCTAGTGTTCAGTAACTTCTACACTAGATGGAAGCAACAAATACAAGCAACACCACAGGTAACAAAGATAGACACAACATCACATATGTCCATACAAATGGCCACCTCCCTCAGTATTGACTTCTACATCTTCTGTGTTACTTCAGGGTCCTCACAAATTAGATGTATCTCCCCACCACCCTGGGCGCCAGTAGCCGTATCTTGCTCTAATTTACATAGGAAAAGTCTAAGATTGGTCTTTTAGTCATCCTTACATTTTTCTGCATTCTTTCCTTCTCACGGGTCACGGGGCCTCTTTTTTTTTTTTTTAAGATCTTATTTATTTATTTGACAGGTCACAAGCAAGCAGAGAGGCAGACAGAGAGAGAGGGGGAAGCAGGCTCCTTGCTGAGCAGAGAGCCCGATGTGGGGCTTGATCCAGGACCCTGGGATCATGACCGGAGTGGAAGGCAGAGGCTTTAACCCACTGAGCCACACAGGCGCCTCCTGGGGCCTCTTCTATGTGTAGACAAAGTAGACTAGGTCTTGCATTACAGATTCTACCACTCGTCAAAGATTGGCTAGACTCCCACTAAACCAGGCTAATAAGTCTGCATAAAATGGCACAAAATCAAAAGATATGAATTCAACCGAAAGCTCACTTAAGTGAATCACTTGATGTTTTGAATGCCTCCATATCATTATCGACTAAATGAGAATAACTAATATGTATTTGCCAGTACTTCAAAGTACAGTTTGCCATTATCTCACCAGAGAAAGGAAGTTCATTTTCCCAGTGTCAGTTTCTGGACTGAGAAGATGTCACATTGCACTTATGAATGTGAGAGTGATGGATAAGATCACGACAGTGTGCGCTCTGAGTTTCTCAAGAGACTTCTATTTCTCCTGTGTACAAACAAGTCAACTTATTGATCCAGTTAAAATTGATTGTAAAGCTCTTCCTATAGTTTGAAACAACCTGCCTCCTTTGTCCATTCAATACACTCTTTTCTTCTGTCTCATCTGTATTCCTTCAAATAGCTATCTATACTAACTTTAATGAATTGTTTTCGTATAATCACTGCTTATCTGATAATCTTTTTAAAAAGCTGGGGCTCCTGGGTATCTCAGTTGTTAAGCGTCTGCCTTCAGCTGAGGTCATGATCCCAGAGTGCTGGGATCAAGCCCCGCATTAGATACCCTGCTTGCGGGAAGCCTGCTTCTCCCTCACCTGCTCCCCCTGTTTGTGTTCCTGCTCTTGTTATCTCTCTCTCTCTCTCTCTCTGACAAATAAGTAAATAAAATATTTTAAAAATATAAATAAATAAAAAGTGTATATTTCTTTGTGGAATACTCTGATAGAGATGAAATCTTGAAATCATCACCCCTAGAATGAGTTCATTGGCCCCACAGTTAGGAGTAGTTAGGAGTAGGGTAGATACTAAAAATCTGGGGCACCTGGGTGGCTCCGTGGGTTAAGCCTCTGCCTTCGGCTCAGGTCGTGGTCTCAGGGCCCTGGGATCGAGTCCCACATCAGGCTCTCTGCTCAGCAGGAAGCCTGCTTGCCCCTCTCTCTGCCTGTCTCTCTACCTCCTTGTGATCTCTCTCTTTCTCTGTCAAATAAATAAATAAAATCTTAAAAAAAAATCTTAGGGCTCACCTTCCCTCTTGGAAATACATATCACCTAAATTAATACAAGTCTTCTATGACTCCAGTTACATCCAATAAAAAGCCTAACAATTAATGGTAAATAAAAATTAGTTCCAACTTTGAGTTAAATATCAAAGAGGAGACAACTAGCAACTTGTGATTTAACTTTTGAAATCCTTTGCTTCCAACTCTCTAATTCACTCTACTGAGCATGCCGCTCTGTCAAACGTTCACTACATACTATTCTCCTTTCCTCAACCACAAGTGCAAGGTCTTTTATTTTATCCTGGTTTGTATTTTCTCCCACCTTTATTTCTTCATGTTTCCAATTCTGCAAAACTAAACTCCAGATACAGCAGAACTCGTCTTTGACATCAGGTAAGGGGGTGAAACTCAAGACTCGGGGATAAAATTATCTGTATCAGGTGGGTCAGAAAAGAGAAGTCTGGCAACATGGGTAGGTTAATCTATTTTGTTGCTATCAATAAGTATATGAGAACCCGAGGTTATAAAACTAGAGCTCACTCCAAGTCAAAAAAGGAGCTACGTGAATGAAATAAAATGTAGAACTTGTATTCTTATTCTTGTTATTATTATTCTTACTCTTTTCCTTTTATTTTGGAGCCTCCTGAAGCAGCTTTATATCCATAATCTTCTTCCTCTCCTTTACTTCATCTGTACCTTTCTTGATACCACAAGAGTTCTTTATTTTATTCTATATAGTATGAAATATTCAAGATCTCATTCTTCCTTGCCTCCAGGAGCCTAAAGAAGCCATGCCAAGACCTGAAAGTGCTGGGCTGCTCTTTCTTAGAGATGACCTTGTTATATATCTATGTCTCCATGCTGCCATTTGGCCTTGACATATTTCACTGGCAGCCTGGCTGGTACATGATCAGGGAGGTGGGGCATTGGAATTACCACAAAAGCTTCTTCCCTTTCTTTCCTAAGCTCCGAGAAATCTGTTCTTGCTTTGGTTTTCAGACTTTCTGTGTGTAATGTGTGTTCTCAACAGGACTTTTCTTGCTATTCTTCTTGTCAGAGTAAAATACAGGGACTTGGAGGTTACCTTGGGAAAAAGAGAAGGCAGCCACTCACCTGCCTTGAGTGCTAAGGACCTAGGCCACTTGCTTAACACAGGCACGAACATTCCAAGCAGTACAACTGGGGTCAGAAGAAGACTGAGCTAGGGGACAGGGGTGCCAGGGTAGCTCAGTCAGTCGCTTAAGCTTCTGACTCTTGATTTCCTCTCAGGTTATGATCTTGAGGGTCATGAGATTGAGCCCCATGTTAGGCTCCGTGCTGAGCTTGAAGTCTGCTTAAGATTCTCTCTCTACCCCTCCCTGCTCACACTCTCTCTCTCTTAAAAAAAAAAAAAAAAAAAAAAAAAACCCTGAGCTGGGGAATCTGTGTCAAACCCCTTTCCATACTCAAATTTTCTATTATCTGTGCATAAAACTATCTCAGGTAGTATCTGAGGAAAGTAAATTTTTTGAGAGTCATCTCCCTACAAACCATCCCCCAACCCTTTGATATGATTTGAAATTGTTCAGAGATTCAGAAATCAATCATGACTATTCTCTTAAAGAAAATGAAAATAGGAAAAAATATTAATATATTATAATTCTACTCTCCTCCCTGCACATCAGGTCCCATGGCCTTCAGTGTAAATTAGTGAGTACAGAAATCCCTAAGGATTTTTTGCGCATTGTTTTTAATATATTTTAACAATTACGTTTAAAGTTTGTCTTTTCATTTGCTATGGGTGATGCAACCTTGAAATTCATTTAAAAGGAAACAATGAAAGTGCATAGGTCAAAAATATTATTCAGCTCTGTTCAGGTGGGGAGTTTGATATTTGATTTCTTATATTGCCTTTTCATAAATTGTTAAGTTGGAAATACAATTTAAATAAAGCCAGTTTCACTGGGGATTTTTTTTATATTTTTCAAGATTTTATAGCATTTGAAAGTACATAATTTCCAATTTTAAGACATCTCAATGGCTTTCACTTAATTGCATTTGTTTGCAATTTAACATTTAACTATAATTTAACTATACATTTAACTATAATTATTTCAGATTTAATTATAGAGAAGATTTGATATCACAGAATATAGTACTAACCAAGATGGACTGTGAAAGTATTCTTTATATGTTCATTTTTCATACTTAGAGGTACAGGCCTTTCTAACTTGTTTCTCTTTTTTCTTTGTAGTTGTTCTGGTTTATTACTAGGTAACAAATTATGCCAAATTTACTGATATAAAATCAGAATCATCTTATTTGTGCTCACAGATTCTGTGGGTTAGGTATTCAGACAGAACATGTAGGGATGGTTTATATCCACTCCATGATATCTGGGACCTCCCCTGGAATGAAGATTGGTGGGGAGGGGTCTCTTAAATGACTAGGAACCAGAGTCCTCTGCAAGCTTCTGCACTCACATTCTGGCACCTGGCCCATGCTGAGTCAGGGCTGGACTTGGCTGAAACCATTGAGTGGAGTACCTGAACAGGAGCCTCCACGTGGTTGAACTTCTCCCAGCTTAGTGCCTGGGTTCTTATAGGTAATATCTCAAAAAAGGGAAGGCAGACAGCAAAGTTCCAAGAGAAACAGACAAAGCTGCATAGTCATTTATGACCTGACTTCCAAAGTGACATAGCATCACTTCTGCCAAATTCTGTAAGTCAAGACTGTTACAAGCCCACCCACATTCCAGGGGAAAGTATGTAGACTCCTCCATCTCTCAGTAGAGGGAGTGTCAAAGAATGTGGAGCCACATCTTAAAACTATCACCATAGAAGTGATTGGTGTGCTGCTTTCCAGAGAAATTCTTTCTTGTCTTTTTCTCACCTCCAGAGCAACAATATGCATTTGTAATATGGCTGGCAAGTTAAAATATCTATATAGGGGCACCTGTGTGGTTCAGTCGGTTAAGCATCTGCCTTCACTCAGGTCAATTATCCCAGGGTCCTGGGATCAAGCCCCAGCTCCCCACTCAGGGGGGAGTCTACTCTTCCCCTCTGCTCATGCTTGCTCTCTCTCTTTCTCTGTGTCTCAAATAAATAATCTTTTTTTTAAAAAAATGCCTATATAACCATGTGTTTTACCTTAGCATATTTTTTATTGCAAACTACAGAAACCCTGACTCAAACTGGCTTGAACAAGAAAATTTATTAACAAAACTGAAAATTCCAATGATAAGGCAGGCAACCCTTCAAGGGAAGTTTGTTTCAATGGCTTCACAGTATCGAAAGGCACTTTCCAAGCCTACTTCATCACTCAGCCACTCTTGGTGTTGACTTTATCTTACATCAGGTCATCTCATGACTAAAGGATGGCAGGCATGGGCAATTATCCACATGCTCAACCAGAGATAAAGAGGATTTTTCTTCGCTCTTCAACATTTGAGTCCTGAGTTTCACTCAGCTGGCCAGGACAGATCACTTACATACCCCTGAAATAATTGCTGAGGTCACAGTCAAGTTCTGATTGGCTTAGTTTTAAGTCCCCATCCCTGAACTTAGTCCAGACGCCAAAGGGGTTGGGATTGTATCAGTTGACTTCAGAGTGAGGGTATGTACTGACCCCATGTAAGTTCTGTGCCTGCTATGAAGTGTGAAATGGGTGAAATAGGTGCTGGGAACTCAGCTTTAATTTCAGTTTCATCTTGGAACACTCTCTGGCAACATAAAGTCGTAAGATCATGAGGTGATGAAGCTATTGCCTTGGCCTCATTAACATCACAGATCAATCAGCTAAGAGTTTACGGTCCTATTCCCATTCACTTGTCAGCAAGCCATCCTTTGATTAAGGTCAATGTCATAATGAAGAGACCCCATCTAACAGAACAAGGAGAAAATTGGTATAAAAAGTGACTCTGAATTTGGCTATTCTGTGCCACTGGGGAGTAGTAGGAAACCATTTATAGGGTTTGTGAAGGTTTGTGATTCTGATCTTTGTTTGCACCTATACGCACCTCACTTTGGATAAATTCTGACTTTTGCCTGAGAAAGTAGACTTGCTATCTGAGACTGTGAATGCTTTCCTAAGAACTACTAATGTCTTCCTCTGTTTTTCAGAGTTGACACAGAATTTAACAATGTAGGCACTTCTGCCAAGACTTTTATTAATTGTTTTTCTCTTCAAGCCAGTGAAGCATGGCAGGGTTATTGTCCTCATTTTTCAGATGAGAAAATAGGGACAGAGGGTTAAGCAACTCACCTAAGACCACATGTCGGAGCAGGGACAGAGTTGGCATTGGAAATCACTTTCTGGGAATCTTGGCTCCGTGCTTCCTTTAAAGAAAAATAATGAAAGTTTCAAACAAAAAAGTAACAGATCATAAAATAATAAACACTAGGGAACCCATCACTCGGCCTCAGAAATTTTGTAAGAAAAATTGCAGATAGAATGAAAACCCCCTTTGTACCCCTTCCAGTTCCAATCCCTTACTTTCCCTTCTCTGAGAAAATCAAGATCCTGAATTTGGCATCTTACATTATCATACACGTTTTTACCCCACATGTATTATCCATAAAATATATGGTAGTTTTTCGTATTTAACTTTATACTATTACTGTTATTTTGCATGAGTCCTATAATTTTTATTGTTTTGCTCAACATAGTTTTTTACTCTATACTCATGCCAATATATACATGCTTAATATAGCATGCTTATTGATTTTCTCCACTATATAATATTATATTTTATGATTATATATCACTGTATCCATTCTCTTTATGAACATTGAGATGGGTTTTTTTCTGCTGTTTAATATTAAAAACAATAATGCAATGAACATTGTTGTACATTTCATCTGCTTACTTTCTTGAGCCCCATTTGAAAAGAATGCTCTTACTGAGATAGGTATGTAGATTCAATTACCCTGTCTAAATTCTGTGCTAGAGTAATGCAGGAATGAGTAGACAAAGCAAGACTTATTGGCTAATTTACATTTGAAGAGATTCATTCTAAGTTTAAAAACCAATCCATATTCCCCATTTACCAGGATTTTCAGTTGATTTATCAGAATCTATCATTATATCTTGAAATCTCACTTACTAATCCACGTCATTACTAATGATGCTTCCTTCTAGAACCAGCCCTGAATTTCTGTGACCTCTGCGATTTTTGTCAGATTGAAAAAAAAAACTGGCAGCAACCAAAGTATTGAATTGGTAGAGATGTGCTCTGAATAAAGCAAGTTTTATCATTACAGAAATAGAAATAGTGGCCTGAAAATTTTAAGAACATCAAAATATCTTCCTTCTAAAAAGCATGCCCTGAGAAGAAGGGGTGCCTGTCTATCCTAAAGTGCTCTCTTTATGGAGTAGAAATACGCAAAGGATGACCATTTATTTGATTTCTATTTCAGATCTTTATAGTCTGTTTTAAATGACTGATCTAAAAAAAAATCCTCATGTCAACAATGAAACTAAATTATTTTAAGAAATCCCTGTACTTGATTCTGGAGTCTCAGAATTCTAAAGAAGCCAGTTCATTGTGTTAATACTGGAACTGCCTTTTAGTACCACCAGCTAATTGTGAAGGTGCTAGCACAGATTTGGGGGAAATTGCTGGTGTAGGAATTTGGAGACTGGATTTGTTTTTTACTTCCTCTGACTATGAACCCTGGGAAAGTCACCAAAACATCTTGGACATGGGGTTGCCCTAAGTCAGTAATTTGCAAATTTTTTATGGTGACTCCAGGTTGTTGCTTCAATTTTGAGGGTTAGGACAATAATAATAAAAATGATGGTCACCATCACATGGAATAGAATGGAATATATTCAGGGAACAGTGTCTGCGATTAGGATAAATATTATTTCATAAAATTCTTGTTACAGAAGGGTATGTGTGTCTGTGCCTGTGCACATAATGCTGCAGGTGAAATGCTTATTCCGGATTCCTTTCAAAAACATTTGAAAGCCACTTATACCAGGTGACTTCAGAAAGGACCTCAGGGGAGCCCCTGGGTGGCTCAGTCGGTCAAGTGTCTGCCTTTAGATCATGATCCCGGGATCAAGCCCCATGTCGGGCTCCAGGCGCAGCAGAGAGCCTGCTTCTCCCTCTACCTGTGCTCCTTCCCCTCGTTATCTTTCTCTCTTTCTTGTTCTGTCAAATAAATAAATGAAATCTGAAAGAAAGAAAGAAAGAAAGAAAGAAAGAAAGAAAGAAAGAAAGAAAGAAAGAAAGAAAAAGAAAGAAAAGAAAGAAAGAAAAAGAAGAAAAAGGAAGGAAGGAAGGAAGGACCTCAGGGACCTCTAAGATATAGTTATACCCCATTTAAAATTCCTAGTAGCTCCTATTTTTTTTAGGATGAAGTCCAGATTTCCCAGCATAGCAGAGAAGACCCTTCATAATTCCTGCCTCTGGGACCAGGCCTTGCAAGGACATAGTGAACCATGAGCTTTGACAGTAGTGCTTCATGTCTCCATGCATTTGCTGACATTTTTCCCAGGACCTCAAATGCTTTCTGTAGCCACGAAGCGTTATCTTTGCTAGAAACCCTTTCCTACCCAGCTATTCTTTATGAGATGGCACACTCCTTCCCTTGGGTCTCTATTATTATTTTTACTGATTTAATGCCATAGCCCACAGTACACTTTACTAAAGTTAGTGATGGTTTAAAAATCTGTCTTCCGCTACTAAACTGTGAAGACTCTGAGGTCAGCTCTTTGTATCCTAAGAATTTGAGTTCTTTCCTTTTCTTATGCATATACTGTGCTCTCCCTTTTTCTCAAAATAACTTTATTCTTTAAAACAGCACACATTTGGGGTGCCTGGGTGGCTCAGTGGATTAAGCCGCTGCCTTCGGCTCAGGTCATGATCTCAGGGTTCTGGGATCGAGCCCCGCATCGGGCTCTCTGCTCCGCGGGGAGCCTGCTTCCTCCTCTCTCTCTCTGCCTGCCTCTCTCCCTACTTGTGATCTCTCTCTCTGTCAAATAAATAAATAAAATCTTAAAAAAAAAAAAACAGCACACATTTACTTTAAATTGTCTCAAATGATGTGAAAAGGCAGTTGAAAAATCATTCTAAATCCTACAGCCTAATAATGACCGATGTCTCTCTTTGCCTTAATGCCTCTAGAGAGACATAAGCACACACACGCACACACACATAATGTATACAAATAAATTCATTCATTGATTTGTATTCATTGATATGAATAAATTCATTTCATTCATTTCATTGATATCGACATTTTTCCTTTCAACAATGTCAAGGACACTTTCCCTGTTAATGGTATACCCATACATAATTTTAAATGGCTGCTTAAATTTTAATTCATTAAAAATAGTGCTGGTAGACCTGACTTCCTGTTCCTTTTATTGTGACTATGAATTAAAAAGTAGCATTATTGTCCTTACTTTCTTTGATCAGCTGTAGAGTCTTGAGCTGGTTTTGTAACTCTCTTCAAGATATTCCCTTATGCCTTCTTCCCTTTATCTCTGGACTGTGTGCTATTAAACTTTCTGTATATCAGAGAGTCCATCAAGCAATGTGATGTTTTTAGTCAAACCCTGTCTTTCTTAAGAGAATCATCTATAATTACATCGTAAGGGTTCAACTTCTGATGGTTTTTCCATTAAGAAACTAATACAGTGGGGTGCCTGGGTGGCTCAGTGGGTTAATCCGCTGCCTTCGGCTCAGGTCGTGATCCCAGGGTCCTGGGATCGAGTCCCGCATCGGGCTCTCTGCTCAAGCAGGGAGCCTGCTTCCTCCTCTCTCTCTCTGCCTGCTTCTTTGCCTACTAGTGCTCTCTGTCTGTCATATTAAAAAAAAAAAAAAGAAAGAAACGAATACAGTGGAATCATGCATATATTTTATGTAGATATTTTTAATCTCATCGCCCTACTATAGGAATGCATTTCGATTGTACCCGACCTTTCCCTATTCTGTGGTTATGAAATTCTAAATGATATATAACAGTTTTCAATGGATATTTTTATTTTACCGACCACTTTCATTCTTTGGCAGATAAAGATTGCTAGTATAGTTCATCAGGAAACTTCCTTACTCTCTGGTGCTATAGTCAAGAACTATTCAGATGTATTATTTTAATAAAATGAAACATCTGGTATAGTTTTGAAAAGTACAGAGTCACACTATGATTACAGCTTATTTGTGCTGTGTGTGAGTGTGTGAGTGTGTGTTTGAGTGTGTGCACGATGTGTGTGTTTGTGTGTGAGAGAGAGAGATCTAATTCAGGAATATATCAGTTTTGTTTCACTGTTACTGGAGAGCCTACACACAGTCCATGCTACTCTTACATTTCTCCTGTTTCCAGCCTCAATTAACACTCAGGAATTCTTCATCCTTCGGGTTGTGGATTCAACATTAGAGCACATTTTCATACTGTACAGGATTAATCCAACAACTCTCTCAGAAAGACTTTTGTTTCCATATCTACATTCTGATCTTGACCCCATCTCGCCCAGTGTCAGAGACATTTGTGTCATAATGTGCATTGCCTTAGGTTTTAATAAAAATGTGTACCATTTGTGACCTATGCTTTAGTTATGAGTATGTAGAGATCTGAGCATCATTTCCTGCTCCCTATCTAATTATCTCATGTAATTAACTATCACCTCTCATTTTTTCCCTCTTTCCAAGCCTTACCTGTGCTCCTTAATAGCAGTTCTTCTCAGCCAGGATAGATTCTGCCCTCAAGGAACATCTGGCAATATCTAGAGACATTTTTGATTGTTGCAGGAAGGGTACTACTGGGTTCTAAATTGTAGGGGTCACTGATGCTGCTTACCATACCACAAAGCAGAATATAGGTCCATTCCCCACAACAAAATGTTATCCAAGCCAGAATGTCCATAGTGCTGAGGTTAAGGAATCTTGCTGAGAAACTGACTCCTTGTGTTTTATTTGAGCCTTCAGATTTCTCCCACTCCTGAGGTGTTCAGTTTAACATATCCTCTTGATTCAGACTAGCTACTTAGTAGCAGACAGTGGTAATAGTAAGATATAAAATTATATCTCTTGTCTCATCTATGTCATTCTTTGGTTGAAGGGAGGCAGCAGCCATTATCAAATGTTTCACTTGTTAATAAAATAATTGTGTATGAAAACTGGCATTACCACAATAATAGCACAGAATAGGTAGTGAGGCTTATTTCTAAGTAAAAAATAAAGCTGGAGAGATTAATAACTATGATTATCCTCAGATACTCTCTGTTCCAAATGTTATTTGTTGTTATGGAAATTCTATTTGTACATATATTGAGCAAATCTCCATAGGCAGCTTAATACTAACACGATTTCCCTTTCTTTCTCTTTTTTTCCCCCCAGACATTTCACATTTTCAAGAACAAAATGATTTAAAAGGATTACTAGAAAATCTCCTTCAAAATATCCAAGCCAAAAAAAGAAAGAATGTAGAAATCATGTGGCTAGCTGCAACGGTAAGCGTTCTCCAGCTAGGTCTTTGTCCCTGTCACCATGATGATCAGCAAACATCATGGAGTGTCACTGTGTAGCATCCAACCTCTGCACTTGGGGTTACCAGATGTCATTCTCCATTATCCAGGGGTTTGGGTATTTTCATTGCTGTCAGTAGTTCTATCGATATGTTAGAACACAAGATGGAAGAAGGTGCACTCAACGAGGAAGAATTACCTATTGGTTTTTCCTGTACATTCTGGATGTCATTTGACACTTTGTGGCTAAAATGAAGTGTCTGTGATTTTCTTGATATTACATGTTGTGATGTCAGTCGCCCATTTCAATCAGGATTTTGAAGTGCTGCTCTAGAGACATAGGGTGGCAACAGAATGTGGTTATCAGATCTCTGACTCACAGCCTCAGTAAGGCTCCTGGACATCTTGTTCAATTAATGAGCTTGTAAATGCATTTGTTAATTGAGATATTAGCATAGAATTTGTTACTGATGGATTGCTGTTGGGGTAATGAGCTACATTTTCTCTGGTTCTTTCTCATTTAGTGACACCCTCAGGGCAGAAGTTCTGCCTTATTTCCCACCCCAGGTTTCTAGCAGAGTGAGGGAGAAAAATACTACCTGTTATTTCTGAAACTCTTACCTGGCAACCATTCAGGTGTAGCGCACGTGAACTTACAAATTTTGTTAAGCGTTCAGACCCAAAGATCCTTTCCTAATGAGAGGATTTTTTCATCAGAGAAGGCTCATATTGGAGATCTTCATGATGACGGCCATAATGAATGCCATATTTGTAGTTCCTGTACAGTGTTGCTTGTGTAATTTGGAGTTCAGTCACCAATCTCCTGACAAAACTCTATTCACGCTGTATCAATAGTGTTTAAAACAAAGCCTTGCCCTACTACCAGTGTTCAATTATAATCCAATATTACTTACTCTCTTCTGGGAAAAAGGAATGGATAATTTACCGTGAGTCTATATAAAATAATTCACCAAGCGCAAGGCAGAGGAAAGCTGCTTTAGCTTCCCTTCATGCCCTCTTGGAGCCCCAGGGAAGAACATCAAAGTAACAATATGAAACATTGCTTTCAGGCAGCTCATTTACCCTGGTCCCATTTAGCCCCATACCGCATTACAGGAGGGGTGTTTTTAATAGTTTTCCCCCGTTGTGGCTGCTCTTTATATCTTCAAAGACTGCTATGGTTGTTAATTCTCACAAAAATTTCACAAAGGTAGGTCATGAGCTATTTTTGCTATTTTTACTAATAATGGGATAATGGGAAGGTAATTTGATCATTTACCAAGGCTTTCTGACGACTTAGGAACATATACCTATGCCGTTATACATATCATGAAGTCGTGTCAACGGACAAATGAAGGATGTACGTGTACACACACAAATGTATACTTTCTCTTAGTCTATGTAGTTTTACCACTTGAATATATTAAAAAAGTTTTCCCACAAATCTCATTTATTCCTGAAAAATCTTTTTTGAAACTTGAACACTGACCAAATACGGCTTTCTCACAACTTAACAGTGGAATGGATGATTGACTGCCGTGACGCATACAGGGCACCCATAATGTGCAAATTTAGCATTATGTAGGAACACTGACTTTATTATTACAGCATTTCTGTAGCTGATACTTCAGTTTCAATATCCTCTTTGTGAACCAAGGACTTGGACTTTTAAAGTGAAGAAATACAGAAATTCCTGTTGCTTTTATTCGTCTATTTCATTATCCTCTCTTTTAAAAATATTATTTGTATATTACTGTATTAATATTTTACATTCTATTGAAAAAATACAAAACTATTTGCTTTTGTCTTGATTGAGTTTTAAAAAATAAAAAAAAAAAAATGTGGGGCACCTGGGTGGCTCAGTGGGTTAAAGCATCTGCCTTTGGCTCAGGTCATGGTCTCAGGGTCCTGGGATCGAGCCCTGCTTTGGGCTCTCTGCTCAGCAGGGAGCCTGCCTTCTCCTCTCTCTGCCTGCCTCTCTGCCTGCTTGTGATCTCTGTCAAATAAATAAAATATTTAAAAAATTGTTTAAAAAAATCATTATCTCATAATTGGTCATTGAAGTCAATATTTCATTATTATGAATATAGCCCAGACTTTTTTGTTTTATATCAAAATTTCAAAATAGTCTTTATTTGAAAAGGTTAGAGTCTTCCAGATGAAAAAAAAGATTTTATGGTGAAACCATTCCACCGTATTTCTCTAATCACTTACGTTGGAAATAGTGAGAAAGTACTAAAAGTCTAATAAAGACTTATAAATCCTAGTGTAAGTATCAGAATCACAATTAAAACATGATAAAAACCCTTGATAAACTGTTTTAGTGTATCTTTTCATCAAAGCAGATTAACCGTTAAGGGCTCCTTGATGGGAGGTAATAAAGCAAGACTTTATCATATCATATTAGATTTATTTTAAGTGCATGTTGATTAACATTATTGATACTAATGTAGTGTTGGTCTCTCATATCAGAGCCCTGCCATGGGACAGGGAAGAGAGAGGGAGAAAGGAATGGAATTATTCTTCTGCTAACCATAAGGCAATGAGACAAGGGATTATTATGGCTCAGAGACTTTTCTCTTGAATTACATTGGAATAACAAAAAGAAAGAATTTGCAAAAAGAAACAGAATAGAAAGGACGCTAAAGCCTTGGTCCTTGGCATTAGGCTAAACCCACATTATCACCCAAGCTCTGTCCAATTGTGCAAAAAGAAAGAATTTGCAAAAAGAAACAGAATAGAAAGGAAGCTAAAGCCTTGGTCCTTGGCATTAGGCTAAACCCACATTAGCACCCAAGCTCTGTCCAATTGTGCACAAGTTACTTAACCGAGCTAAACCTCAGTTTCCTCATCTATAAAGTAAGAAAGATTACATCTTCCTCCAGGATTCATGTGCAGTTATTAAAAGAGCAAATCTAGGGGCACCTGGGGGCCTCAGTTGGTTGAACATCCAACTCTTGATTTCGGCTCAGGTCATGATCTCTGTCTGGGTTGTGGGATCCAGCCCCGTGTCAGGCTCTGCTCTCAGCTCAGAATCTGCTTGGGACTCTCTCTCTCCCTCTCCATCTGCCCCTCCCCCTCTCGCATGTGCACGCGTGCTCTCTCTCAATCAATCAATAAAATCTTTAAAGAAATGAATAAAAGAGCGAATCTATATGAAATTTATTAGCATTATACCTGGTACAGCAGATATGCATTTCACAGTGACCCTTTGGTGTCCTTCTTCTTACTCATTGCGTTGATGAGTGGCTAGTGGTTCACTAACTGCTACATAGTGCCCTGTAAATGTTTGAAATCTCATAACCTCAAGCCCAGACTCCCAAAGGATTCTTAAAGGCAAAGTAAGAAAATGTTAGCTATTTTGAATTCAAACCAGTGTCTGATCCAGAAAATACAGTTGTGTTTTCCCTTCACAGTTAAGGTGTCGCTCCTAAGCTGAGACTTTACTGTCATCCACTATGGCTAGGGCTGGCCCACCCCCCCCCCCACCCCGACCCCCTCAGGGAGCACTGCTGCCTCTGCTGGATATTTACCATCTCATAGGGCTGCCACAACCCCACGCCTCGCACATCACATACAAAGAACTAAATAAATTCAATCTGTTCCACTAGCTTTTGAAATGAAACGATAATGTTTTTCACTCGCTAGGGCCAATTGAACCAATTGATGATCATAAATTAACATAAATTTGGAGTGTTTAGATAAGAAGCGTTTAGGTGAGTCCGACACTTTAGAGTCCTCTGCAGATGAGCAATAAACTGTTTGTCCATCTGTGTTGCAGATCTGTCGCAAACTAAATGGTATTCGTTTCACCTGTTGCAAAAGTGCCAAGGACAGGACGTCCATGTCGGTGACCCTTGAACAGTGCTCCATCTTGAGAGACGAGCACCAGCTGCACAAGGACTTCTTTATCCGAGCCCTGGATTGTATGAGAAGGTAGCCCGCATGTCTTCAACTTTCTTTTAAAGACATTTTAAAGTTTGGGGTCTTTTGTTTTCCAAATACATATTTTACTGGCAGACTAAATATTTAGTGACTTCCCCGTATTTCCATGGCTCATAGCTCATGGTGTGAAGGATAAAATAATGTTAAGTATTCCCCCTACTCATTTTAGGCAATAAAAGAAACGTGGCTGGATTTTGATAATAGCTTATTAACTCATTTAGATCCAAGTTTTAAAGGGCTCTGGTCCTTTCATGTATAACGTTGAAGAATAATTTCTTTATATATTAGTAATTATGAAAATACACAAAATAAAACTCAGCCGTTATCCAAAGAAAATGTCTCCTAACCACAACTAACAGGTGATCTTCCCAACGTCTTATAAGGTCTCCGGGTCGGTCACCTCCTTCCTAAAATTATTTTCACATCACCCATCATAAAGATTTGATGACAAGGATACTTTAGAATAGAGAATTAATGTTGTTACTCTGCCGACATTTAGAACGCTATGCCTGAAGTCATGTCTCTTGATTCATTTCCACAGTAATTAAATCTAAAGTCTAAGCCATAATGGGAAGGAAAAAGTGTCTCATTCACAGTGTCTGTCAGCAAGGACACACGTTAATTAAAAAGTTAAACGAAATTGTCCTCTTTGCTGCAAAGACTGGCTCAGAAGCACACCAGATAGCATGGGACAGGCTCTCTATTTCCAGAAGGGAATGTCCTGTGATGCTGTGGAGAGAACTGCTTCTTATCTGGCCTATCATTAACAGCCCTCCCCTTTTTTAATGGCTGCAGTTTTTCAGTGGGGACTGGACGCTTGCCTGCACTTGCCCTGTGCCTGCACGCTTTCCCCACTACATGAGAGATTTCTGGAGCTTTCTCTGTTTCCCCATTTCATGTCTCTCGGCATTTTCATTGTTCGTGGAGTTCTATCATGATTTTTTGATAAATGTACAAGGATGTCTTAGAGACCTGACATGAACATCTCAGCCATATAAAGTGCATTTGGTTGATATAAAAAAGTTATTTTAAAAATAACCTCTCAGCACTAATGGGATGAATTCAGAATCTGAAGCTGAAATCTTCTAATGTGCAGAAGGAGAATACAAATGTCACTATGGTTGGAACAAATGTACTAGGTGGGGAAAGCAGGTACACATGATATTATAGGTCAGATACACACCAGAGGACTACAGTGATTCAACAAACATGAATTATCTAGAAGATGTAATTGTGGTTTGTTTAAGGCGGAAATAAAAGAAGACCCTTAAATTAGAAAGATGAATCTTTCAAATTTGGTAAATAAAAGGCATATTTATCATATACATGTTCAAATATAAAACCAGATAGTGTGATATTGCATAAAAGTTCTATAGAATCGACATTATCTATGTAACATACTTGATCACAACCTAAGATTTATAGGGTTCATGTTTGGATTGTTAAACAAGGTAGGGTCTAAAAATTTTAATCCAATCACACTGAAGATCCTAACTTCCATACCACCACTTTTCTGGGGAGTGAAAATATGTATTTATATGTGTGTGTGTGTGTGTGTGTGTGTGTGTGTGTGTGTATACATATATATATTTTAGAAATTTCAAATCTGTTGAATTTATCATTTGGTTTTTGTGAATGCACGAGAGCTGTATGAGGCTGTGAGGGCTTGTGTGTGTGTGTGTGTGTGTGTGTGTGTGTATGTGTGTGCTTGCGTGTGTGTGCACATATGTGCACGTGTTTAAAGGAAATAAGATTTGTCCTTTCCTTTAATAACTGCCATAATTTCCTTCTTTGGATATGCTGTATTTCAGTACAAACCCCTTGTTTTATGAGTTCTGGCAACATGCAGTAAACGAGAGTGTGGGGTTTGGGAGCTAGACGACCTGAGCTTTCATGCAGCCTAAATGCCACTTACTAGTCATGAGCAAGGTTTTTTTTAAGTCTTTACCCAATTTTTTTTTTTTTTGAGAGAGAGAGAGAGAGAATGGGGGTGGGGGAGGAATGGGGATTAGGTAGCGAGAGGGAGAAGCAGGGTCCCTGTGAAGCCAGAAGCCGGAAACAGAGCTGGAGCCCAGGACCCCGGGATCATGACTTGAGCCAAAGGCAGATGCTTAACCCACTGAGGCACCAGGTGCCCCAGCCATGAGCAAGTTAATGCCTCTTAGTGCATTAGGCAAGTTAGTCAACCTCTTGATGCCTCAGTTTCTTCATCTGTAAAACAGATGTAATAATAATAGAAACTCTTCTTAGGAGTGTCTTGAGGATTAAATGCAAAGTGATTACACAGTCATTACTGTATAATATTTGTTAGTAAATAAAAAATAAATATCAATATTCATGATGTTAACATTCTGATCTTCCAGGTACAGTAAAATCTAGTCAGCTATGATCCCAATAATCTTTGTGAATATACTGTGACAAGTATTGACTCAAATACTATATATGAAAATGAAGTCTACCGCCAGTTCTTATACATAAGGTTTCAAATGCAATGCTTTATGTGCTCAAGAAAATAGTTCTTTATCTTCCACCTTGAAGTGCGCATGTGTTTACAAATGTTATGCTAATTACAGATGGATTGTATTAATTAAAATAAGCCTGGATTGGTTTCTTGTAAGTATTTTATGTGAATTTAAGTATGACCTTGGAATTTGAGTCATAGAGTTGGGGTCAAAGAATCACTCTAGAAATCTCGTCAGATCTGCTTTACTTTATCAGCAACGAAGCTAAGCTATAGAATGTTTTGGCAAAGACTATTCAGACAGAATATTATTAGTGTTCAGACAGAACAGTATTGAAAGTATTAGAGCCAGCACTGGAACATAGATGTCCTTGTTATATTTTAATATTATTTTCTTGGTACCAGATGAAACAAAATACCATCACTTAAAATTATTTGGTAATGTATCTGACCCTTTTAAATCTGTTACTTCAATATGGTTGGCCCTTGAGCAACACAAGTTTGAAATGCATGGGTCTACTTATTTGTGGCCTTTTTTTTTTTTTTAAAGATTTTATTTATTTGACAGAGAGAGATCATAAGTAGGCAGAGAGGCAGGCAGAGAGAGTGAGAGGGAAGCAGGCCCCCCGCCGAGCAGAGAGCCCGATGTGGGACTCGATCCCAGGACCCTGAGATCATGACCTGAGCCGAAGGCAGCGGCTTAAACCACTGAGCCACCCAGGCGCCCCTGTGGCCTTTTTTTTAAAAATAAACACAGTACATTACTGTAAATGCACTTTATTTCTTATGATTCTCCTTATAACCTTTTTTTCCTAGCTTACTTTATTGTATATGTATTATATGTATATAATACATATGTGTACATATAAGTACATATATGTGTTATATGTATATAATACATAAAACACACAAAATATACGTTGATTAACCATTTATACTATCAGTAAATCTTTCTGTCAATAGTAGACTATTACTAGTTAGGTTTGGGGGACTCAGATATTATACATGAATTTTCCACTTTGCCGGCAATCTGTGCTCCTAACCCCTGTGTTGTTCAAAGGTCAAGTGTATTATATAAATCTTATAAATCATCAAAAACCATGTCCTTTTAGAAATTTGAAACTGTGTATAAGACTAGAGAAATCTGCCCAAATCCTGAGACCTTGAAGAGCAGACTCTAGTTCTAGAATATGAACTGTCTTTCCACTTTATCTATTATGTCTACCATTGTACTGGGGCATTGAGTACAGTGTCCAGAGTAAAACAAATAAAACAAGGGTTGAATAAATGAAGAACAGTCCAAATAGGATGTCATTCTGCTGCTTTCTGTTTTTCACAACCATGTAACAATTTTGTCTTTTTTATTTTTTTAAATTATGTTTTCAGTTACATTCGAGATAGTAATTTGGTTCTTGCTTTCACGTCTAAGCCTTATTTCCGGGGGTTGCCCTAGGGTCTCTAGAGTTCAGTGGTCAATGATAAGCCAGAGGTTGCACTCCAACAACTCAATCCAGTAAAGCCTCCAACCCCTTTTTCGATGAGCATTGTGGATTGTGAACATATTCAGAATTTAGGAGTTTTCAAACCTGCTCTGCCTTTTATTTCTACCAGCCCTGTTAGGTCCTCCTAGTTGGCCGGGGTCTGTGAAAGTTTATCATAACTCTCTGTAGAGCTCCGTGGAGCTCTCGTATTCAGGATCTCTAGGTAAATGAACAGCTAGTTGTCTGGGAGTGGCCAGGGGAGGGGGTCGGGGGGTGGGGGGACTGCTATCTCAGGCTAGCCTGGAGGTTGACTGTCAGCATCCGTTTGCTGGGAAGAGCACTCTGTCTCAGATAATGGTGGGAGTGGCATTTCCTGCTGTCCGCATTCAGGGCAGTCCTGCACACCACCACCCCACCTTAGCAGAACTTGAGCTGGGCGAGGGCAGGAAGAGCACACACTTCCCCTTCCTCTTACCCATTGTGGGCAGTTTTCCAAGAAGCAACAGTTCTCAGCTTTTTTGCTTGATTTCTGTTGATTACCAGATCCTGAAATGGTGGGGTTTGACCGTGTTTTCCATTCTCATAGGTTTTGGGGAGAAAGGATTTGTAGAACTCTCGGTCTGCCTTCTAGGAAATCCCACCCACAGACACGGGCTTTAAAATGTGCCTCAGACTGTTTCTGGGGCTTTTTAAAACTATCTTTTATTGTTTATAGTTGGCAAGATCTGAGATGGATCCAGGGATCTAAATTTTTTAAGAACTTTACTAATATTCTGGGACACAACCTTAGATTTTAAAAAAATCAGTGTTTTACGGGGCTTCGATTTTTATGCTTTTGGAAATCTTGATTTTTCACTTTATTTAACATCAGTTGCTGTTTATTTTACCTCTGACTTATTCTAACCATCTTTCAGGCTATTTGCTCTGTATTTTTTTAAAGTTCACCAAGGTTGCAATATCATTGCTGGTTTTGGGGGTTTTTTTGTTTTGTTTTGTTTTTTGGTTTTACTCTTTCCTTATCTGTATTAAATTTTTTTTATTGTATTGTGCTTCTCTAAGTTTCAGGTTATTTATGGATAAATGAAACGTAATAGATAAAGAGAAATAAATAAAGCTTCATTTGGCTGCTTAGTCAGAAATTCCCTTGACAGAATAAGCTCCATGAGAGCAGGTATTTTGGTTCTCCTTTGTCCATTGCAATCTTTCCAGTACCTAGAACGTGCCTAGTGGTAGTAGGTTCTTTTTTTTTTTTTTGATAGTAGGTTCTTGATAAGTATTCAGTGAATGAGTAGATGAATGAATGAATAATGTAGGTTTCTAGAATGTTCAGGTCACCTATATTAGGAAGTTTTGTGCGTACATAGGCATTTAGAATTAAACATGAAATTATTACTCAGTTATGGCATATTTATCAGCAAAATTCCAGAAGATGAAATTGAAGGTTTGGGAGAGGTTATCATACCAATTCAAAACATACAGGCCACAAAAAACCTACCTTAACTCTCCTTCTGAATCCACCCTTTGTACTATATTCAAACATGTCATTCTCTTTTCCTACAGAGCCCTTATTACCCACAGGCCCACACTCCTGATTCTTGTGGCTCTAGTTACAGTTTGCTTGACTGAAGTAGCCCAAGGGCCTCTTCAGATGAGCCAACTTGGCAGAGTAACTAGGAAGATCTGGCCCTGTGAGGAACTCTTAGTACTTGTCTGTACTGCAAGACAAAACAATGATTCTCAATCCTCCTTAGAAACACTGGGGGGCTTGGGGGCTGAATGGCAGGAGTCCCGCCCCAAATCGGCTTTAGGTTAGAGACCAGGTGGAGGACCACTTGACTGAGACCTCATTTAAGCCTGTTACCCTTCAGTGTTTATTTTACTTTATTTGGCTTTGTGGTAAGACTATAAACCTGGTATATCTATCCTTTCCTTGAGTTTTGAAGTGTACATGTATTGACAAATTTTCCCTTGAATCCTCTATAATGGAAATTTACAAAATGGTGGCAGCATAATTGGCAGATTTTTTTAAAAGAGAGGGATAGTGCAGTATTAGCTCTCAGTTTTTGGTTATGGAATCTCCACTGATGCTAAGAACCATTTTGTCCCAGTGCATTTATGGGAAGCAATTTTAGCAAGGACTTTTAAGCTTATATTTCATTAATAGACAATTAGGAATGGATTTTAAAATACAAATTTGACTGGATTATATAATGTCATGCTTTATCAAAAATGATTGTGTTGGGAAATTTAATAGCCACTAAAAAGTAAATGAAAATGACAATGCCCGTGCAGTCTTAGTTCCCTTAACAGGAACACGGGGATTATGTGTGTCAACAATGTAACAATGTGACACCATATTGCTCAGTTGTCTGTAACTTTTATTTTCCTTATGCTACATTACTCTGCAATCTGTCATTCTATAATAGCTCCTTAAAATTAGGATAGTTGATATGCCATTAGTAAGATTAATCAGGGTTCATTTCAGCATATAACCATTTGTTACCCTTTAGATACGAGGCTTTCATCACTCCATTTTAGTAAATATTGACTTCATAAGAGAAAGACCAAAAGGCCCATCAGATTTATTGAGTTTTATCTTGTTGAATGGCACATTCTCAACATGTTGCACCTGAAATTTATTTTGCTTTTATTGCCTAACTGATGAAATGTTCTGCTTTATAAATAAGTGACCTTTAACCAACTGATGTCAGTAAAGATTTTTTCTCATGGCTTACTTCTTTGTGGGCTTTACTTTTGAGTCCTGTAGTTCATTCGTGTTAAAATAGAAAACATTACTTCTTTCCTTGGTCTTGTTTTCACTTCATCTTGTTTTCCTTTACTTTTTTTGGATTGTACAACCCGGAGAAACATTGCCATTATTTATATTCTCTGCTATTTCAAAAATTGAAGTGAATAATAAGCATTGTAGGCAGAGGTAAATGAAGCGTTCAGTGATGCCCTGACTACCCGAAAAGGCTGGTTTATGCAGACCAGCATAAGAGGGAACAGTTTTTCCATTAGCACCAAGTGTTCTCTCTTCCCTGGAGAACTTCAATAGTGTACTTGCGGCATCTCTTCCATCCATATCTATGACGAATAACAGCAACAAGCCCAGGTGGAGTCACCTTCCTCGTAGGGTTGCTAACAGTTATGTGAACACTGACCCCATTAAGATGTTTTGGCTTCAGTTTACCATAAGGTAAAAGATAGTGGTAAAGAATACACTTTTTAAAAAATCAGGTATCTTTTAACAAGATATCCGCAGATGAACCACCAAGGGGTGAACTTGTTGGAGAAATCAAAGAACGACCTACAGAAAAACTTTCAACTTCCTGAATAAAACGTATGTGCTGATTTTAGGATATCTTCTTTATACACTTATTGTGTGTCATATTATTTTGATTCTAAGTCATGATTTGGAGGCCTCGTTCTCTTTCCTAATTTGTTTTGTGTAGAATATTTGTTTTCTACTAGTAGTGGCATGAGACCCTGTGCTTGTCATCTGAGCACCTACCAGCTTTGCACATACCTTCCCAAATAAGTCACTTCTTTCAATTCTTGAAATTATCACCTCAGGGCCTAGAAATATAAGTGTATGGAATATATATATATATATATATATATATATATATATACACACACACACACATATATATATATACATACACACACACATACATGTGTGTGTGTGTGTGTGGTGTGTAGTTTAATGGAAACAAATATAAATGAATTTAATTGAAGTAGATTTAACTTCTGCCACAAATATGAGTTTTTTAAGTCAGGAAGATATGGGGTTGAGTCCTGATTTTTACACTCATTGTCCATACATCTTTGGACAAATTAATCTCCCGGGCTCAGTTTCCTCATCTGTAACATGGGGGTAATGATGTCTCTGTTCTGTGGTGGTTGTGTTAAGTGAGATTGCTAACTGAAAGTCTCTGTGCCCAGTGGCATCAGGCAGTCTGCTTGCTCCCCATGCTCGCCCCATCTCCACCTGCCCGGCCTATTTTTCTTGGCCTGTGTTTCTCCTCCGTGCCTTCTCTGACACTCCTGAAATTGAGAAGTATCCCTGGTCTTCAAGATCTCAGGGAAAAAGTCCCAAGAGTAATACTTGGTTTCTAAATGGCTTAAATTCTCTCTCCGTGCCTATGGGCTAGATGGTTTGTAAATCTCGCGAGACGCCTGCCAGTGGTAACAAGAATCTAGGTGCGTCCAAGCCTGGACAAGAGGGTTAGAGATCATATGCCGTCCTGGACAGCTGTGCCTTAGCATTCAGGGAGTAGAACATGCACATGTCCAACCTCAAACACCCACAGACTTCCCTAGTGAGTTAGGATATCCAGTACATAACAAGCCAAGAACTCCACCTCAGGAGATGGCCAAATATATCAGGAACAGGAGTATGTCATCATCCTATTCAGAGCCAAAAATAAACATTTATTGATATCTTCTACAGCAGAGTGCCATGTTAAACAAAGGTCAAAATACATTTGTAATAAGAATAGGAACTAGTAATCAATGAATTCTTGCTATGCATAAAGAATTATATAAAACATTCTATACGAGGAACCCCTGTTAATGCCCACAAGGATAGTTATGAGACAAGAGAGGCCACATGCCTAAAACTTCTATTACCAGAGTGGATCAGAAGGGGAAAGGAATCACTGTGGGCAGGGCTGCTCCTGGGGGAGGTAGGATTTGAGCTGTATCTTGAGGATGAATATGATTTAGGGAAGCAGCAAGGAGGAGTTAGGAGTTCTGGACTAGAAATATCTAAGTGGGTGAACTAAGGGTCCTATTTGTGAATTCATTACATTTGTTGAGTGTTTGTATTTATGTAGACCAACAACTCATTGTCTTCGGCAGGTATCATGTTTGCTTATTTTTTTTTTTAAGATCTACATTCATACATAGTTCTAGTCCTCTTCTTTAGTGTAGTATTCCCTCATATGACTAGACCACAATTTGTCTATTCCCCTATTGAATTTTAGGTTGTCTCTGATATTTTGCTATTACAAACAACACTGAAGTAGCCATACTCATATGAGTATATCCATGAATACAAGTATTAGAATGTCTCCAGTATAACAAACATAAAAGTGAAATGGTTGGGAAGGTATTTATATTTTCATTTCTACTAGATGTTACCAGATTGTTCTTCAAAATAGCTATACTATTTATATCCCTCAACCCATGCACCTGTGTTCCCATTTTCCACATGCCCAAATGTGTGCACTATACAGGTTTTTACCAGTCTGGTGGATGAAAAGTGATATCTAGGCTTAATTTATATTTTCCTGATGATAAGTGATATTGAACCACTTTCTAAACATTGATTGGCCATCTGTGTTTCCACTTCTAGCATCTCATCTTTATTATTATATGTTTCATATAGTGGAGGTTTGCATATAATTCTAGTTAAGTAAGGGTTCTAGCATATCTACTGATTTATTGTATTTAAGTCAAGTTGTAGATAAGAGAGCTTCAGGAATGATAGTTTTTAAAAATATTTTTCATTTGTTTTGTTTGTTTGTTTTTTCCAAAAAAATAAAAGCACAGTGGAGTAGGCCAGAAGGATCTCTTCCATTTGGACAGAGAAATGGAGTGTTTTGACAGGAGCCTGTGATATGATATGAGAAATTTTAGTGCTCCAATTTAGACAAGGGATGGAGACTTGCAGCTGAGACGTGTGTACACACAACACACAGACACACACACATATACACAGAGGCAAAAAGGGAGGTGACCGATGCTATTGCACTTGAAAAATGAGGTGTGGCAGAGACTAGTCCTATAAAGGGCTTGCTTTCTTTAAGAAGCCAGAGATGCAGGTGGTCCAGGCCTGAATGATATGTGGAAACCACATCATTCCGACCGGCCAAAATCTAGAAAGTCTGTTTCTGCTCCTGGGAAAGTTGAGATGCAAGAATAGAGGAAGTGAGTGGGCGTCACCACAGGCTGCTCAACCCACACACCCCCTTCCAAGAGAGAAACAACTCGGGATTAAACACCTGGATATGAAACAAATATCACAGTTCTATCTCAGACCTTGCTTGCTTTTAAAGTTGGCAAATTTCTTAGGGCATTTTGTGCCTGTATACTAATGCTTCCCAGATCTCAGTCAATCATTAAACCACCTAATAAGTTTTTTCCACAAGTGTCACTTGAATAATCATTACCTTCAACCTTGTCCTAAGCAATGATATTCATGAGTTCATGGACTTGAGGTGCCTGTTATGTTTGTCCTAACACCCATGAGAATAAATCCAAAACTGCTAAAATCAACGTCTCGTCAGTGTACTGTATAAAAATATGTGCCTTCATCAGCGTGTTTAGTCTACTTGAGTAAACACTGTCATAGAAAGGTTTCAACCCTCCTTCTGACCTAAATTTTTCTTGTAATGCTCCAGTCTTTAGCCCAGGAGAACAAACTGAAGGTCTCCATTGGCCACTCTCTAATAAAAAACTAAAACTGGGAGTCAATAGGTTTATGGAATAGCAGTCAAAATGTTGCAAACTTTTCTCCTGATCAGAAGATCACAGATGACAGAGAAGTTCAAATGTCTGGCGTAGTGGATTTATGCCCAAGGATAATTGCCTCAAGTCCTATGAGCAAAAATGTATCATGTGGAATTACACCTCATTCTCTCCCACTCATTGAGCCTATCAGGATTCAGATGAGTGTGAATGACATCATTACAGGGATCAAGAGGGTAATTTATAAAGCATGTCATTTGGAAAATTGGTAGTTTATTATAGTAGAAGAAAAGCACATGTGGTATTTCTCATGTATCATAGCATTGTTTTGGCAGACACGTTGCTCTGAATTCTTTAAAATCTAAGAATTAAGCCAGCTTGGTGAAGAGTGGTGAGTGTAGTTCAGCAGTTAAGAGGAAGGACTTTGGGGATAGATGGCCTGGTTCTCCACTTCTTGGCAGTGAGAAGGAAATGCTAGGAACTTTGGGGTTATGCGTAAAGTGAAATAGTGTAGATGAAGAAATTGGTAACAGGAATATCAGGTAAGTGCTTGATAAAGTTTAGCTATTACAGTGTTGATTTCCCCAGCATCTTCATCTCATAGGGCTCTTGTGAGGATTACATTAAATGATCGTCCAAGCACATAACAGAGTACATGGTAACATAGTTACATAGTAAAGATCAGTAAAAAGTAACTGCGGCTTCGGCTGTGGCATTGTCAGAGGAACTACGCTTATTGCTACCACCTTCTTTGTCCTAATGGCATCTCATCAACCTGTTTGTACTAAACTGCGCATTGGTGTGATTTCTCGAACCATACTGAGGAAAGCAAAAGAAACAGCCTTTGCAGCAACAGCAGCCCCCAAGAACTTGTCCAGATTCTCAGGCCTCACCCAGTCCTATTTAATCAGAAACCATAAGAGGGGGGCCCAGCAATCAGCGCCTCAACACACTCTCCAGGTGAGTGTGGTGCATACTTAGGTTTCATAAGCTCTGGTCTAGTGTAAGGATAGTAAGCATTTTTAACAGTTTTGCTGAGATAAAATTCACATACACTTATCATTACCATACCATAAAATTCATCCACTTAATAGTGAAGGAGAGTGAGAGGTATAGAATCAGTTACTGATGGGGATAAAAGATACAGCATAGGGAATCTAGTCCATGATATGATAATGGTGTGATATGGTGACAGAAGGTAGCCATGCACTGGTGAGCACAGTGTAACATAGAGAGGTGTCAAACCACTACATTGCACCCCTGAAACTTAGGTCAATTAAAAAAAAAAAAGAATGCCTCGTAAAATATACGGGGTATATTTATACCAAAAACTTACTTCTTGTTTATCTGAAGTTTAAAAAGAAAAAATTCACCCATTTCAAATGTACAATTCATTAGATTTTAGTATATTCACAAAGTAGAACAACAATCGTCACAGTCTAATTTTAATCTTTTTTTAAAAGATTTTACTTATTTATTTGAGAGAGAGTCTGAGAGAGAGAGAGCATGAGAAGGGGAGGGTCAGAGGGAGAAGCAGATTCCCTGCCGAGCAGGGAGCCCAATGAGGGACTCAGCCTCAGACTCCAGGATCATGACCTGAGCAGAAGGCAGTCGCTTATCCACCTGAGCCACCCAGGCGCCCACAATCTTACTTTAGAAAATGTTCATCAACTATTCTGGACATTTCACATGAATAGAGCCATAGAATATGTGATCTTTCATGAATGACTTCTTTTTACTCAGCGTACTGTTTTCAAAGTTCATCTGTGTTGCAGGCATTTTTCATTACCGTGTAAAGTTCCCTCTCTGTGAGTAAATAGTCTTTGCATTCATTTCTACAGCATTAACGTTAGGCTTGTTTATGATTCTCCAGAACAACTCGAGTATGTGTGTGCATTTGTGTATGGGAGTGGGGTAGCGAGATATGGTTGTGTGTGCATGTGAGTTTTAATTTCATGGTTTCCCTTTTGCAGAGACTCCTAAAAAGCTCACAGACAATTCTGTGATCCATCTACTAGAAATAGATAGCATTCTTTAATGGGCCTTAAAAAAAAATATATAGTGGCTTCATTCCTAATTTATTTTTATGATATAACCCTTGCATTTATTGTTTCTTTTCCACTTTCATTCTTGATATCTTACTGAATTTTATGTATCCACTTAAACTGCCTTCAATTCTTTTTAAAACAAGGCAGGATTTAAATACTAAGAATAAAACCACATAAAGCGTCCCCTCTATCCTAAGCTAAAGACTTACTACATATACACTTAGCACTTGTCAAATCAAGTTGAATAACACTGATTTATAGTTTTTTTCAAACTGCAAAAAGGAAAATTCAGTCTCTTACATCTGAATTTATGTGTTTTCAAAGTGAAAGCTGTCCTCTCAACTATTTGAGAAAATAATAACGTTATATTTTTATACGCTTCAGAGCTTGCAAATCACCCTGACTGCTCTTTTGCCCTGGAAAATAGGAATAAAATAGATATCATCCTTTGTTCAGTTTCTGTTCCATAATTTAATTTTATAACAAGAATTCAGAGATGGAATGTTTATAACACAGACAGTTTGATTTTGTGATAAAGATTTTTTTTCTCTTGGAAAGACTGGAACAGAAGCGAGAAAAAGGCATATTAGAGCTGTCAAGAGATATCATTTTTGCCAGAAAAGAAGAGGCAAATGCCTTCCTCTTCGTGAGAACAAACTGATTTTATAGCAGCTGCTCTTAAAATAGATACATGTATTGAAAACTCCACCATCTCTAGTCGCAAAGAAAGAAAGACCATTTTTTCCAATAAGAAAACAAAACCTCACGTGCCTGTATGTGAGGTACATATGATTAAATATTACATGGTCATAATGTCAGAGGAACGGAGGCAGCTGTGTGGTGCCTCCATGGGTCCAGCTTGACTACGTGAGAAAATGCATGGTTGCCATTTTCTGGAAAGCCCAAACTCTGGCAAACGTTTGCTGAGTTTAATCTTTTTCCCCCCGGTTGGTTTGACTTCATATATACAATTTTATTGTGCACGTTAATAAGTTAAAAGTTCCTAGGGAATTGTGTGGTTCCTGAACAGACAGGAGAGACTGTACATAACTGAAAATTAATTCTAAGTAATGGTGCTTTACTTGGGGAGTAAACAAATCTATTTTTAGCAAATAATATGGTTTGATATTCATCTCGTCAATTATAATCTCCCCCCAAATGCAATGCTTAAAGTTCTTTTATAAATTTAAACTTCAGGGTGGCTCAGTGGGTTAAAGGCTCTGCCTTCAGCTCAAATCATGATCCCAGGGTCCTGGGATCGAGCCCACATTGCATTGGGCTTTCTGCTCAGCAGGGAGCCTGCTTCCTCCTCTCTCTCTGCCTGCCTCTCTGCCTACTTGTGATCTCTGTCTGTCAAATAAATAAATAAAATCTAAAAAAAAAAAAAATTTAAACTTCATATTACTGAGGTTATGATTTCAGACTATAAAGGAAAGCAGAAATTGTTTTCCATGTCTATTTCTGCCAAGTAAAAAAAGTTACTTCCTTTGCAGTGTGGCTGATACAGTTTTAGCATAAATGTGTGGATGTTTATTTTGCCATCTTTGCCCACACCCCTTGAAGAACAAAAGAAGGATGTACTCTCTTGGTGTGGCTGCGGGGAATGAGAAGAAAATGAAAAAATATTAAGTATTTTTAAAAACCTTCAGAATTGGGGATGACAGCACATAGATGTTAATTAAAAAAAATCAATTTATGTGTACTTTAAACGTTTTTTAACTTTAATTTGAAAGTTAGCAGCTGCCTCTTGAATATCTTTCTCTCGAGCCAAACGTCAAAATAGTATTAGTACATGCTGCCTGCACATTGCTAAACTCTGCTAATTTCCTCCTGGAGTTTGGTTTGTAATGGAAGCAAAATGTTGGTTTAATTCGATCACATCGAGGAAAAAGAAAACTGAAAGAATATTGAAAGAATCTGAAACCATGTGTTTGGAGGGTAGGCGGGAAAAAGAAGTTTTCTCATTTATATGGAGTTTGGTGAGGTAAAGGCCTGCATCACCTTTCATTTCTATGAAGTTCTTCCTGTTTCTCATGGCCAGGCCCCGTTGGCCAGGGTGGGTGGGGAGGGTCTTCCAGGCAGACAGGGCTCTCTCCCCCTTACAGAGGCAAGCCTTCTGCTTCTGCACAACATCTAGACTGATATTTTCCCCAGCGGCTAAAAGAGAGACTTGCCACAAGGAACATGGTGTGTACTCCCCCTACGTGTTTATTTCTCCTTGAAGGAAAATGCTAGGTGATCTGATCTTTTTGCCATGTTTCTGCAAATAAATAAATAAATAATGAGCAACTGTTCAAGGGGTGGTGTTGTTCATGTGTAGAGAAACTTCTTGCACCATTACCAACACGTGGCCTTCTATTGCCATTGATGCCAAGATAGCTAAAGGCAAAATACAGTGTTTTGACAGAAGATAAATATTTTATTGAAAAATCTGAACAAGTGTGGTTAACAACGATTTTTTCCATTTCTGTCAGAGTCGAGGTCTATAAATATGCTTTTCCTGTTCAATCACTTTTGGAAGAGAAACTGGATATCTTCGGCCCCAACACCTCACCATGTTCTATGTTAATGAATGTATGCCTCGTAAAGTAACTATTTTTTAACCTAGATACTGTTCTTAAGTTGATAGTAACCGTTTAGCTAAGTTTTGTGGGATTTTCAAAGGAAGATTCTGTACCTGGCTTTGGCTCTGGTGGTCAGGAGCAGGCATGCTGGAGGATGGCAGGGTCTGAACTGAGAGAAGGTGTGCCTCTCGGAGCAGCAGCAAGAATTTATATGGAATTACAGGAGCGAGGTTAGATCTCTGTGTTTGAGGAAATAGTGTAAAACCACTTTGAGGAAGAGTCTAAAGACACTTTTTTTTTTGGCAAAATGAATTTTGCAGCCTTGTAGGACTTATGATCCTAATAAAGTCACTGAAATGGAAAAGTGAATTGCAATGAATCTTTTTAATGTTATTTTTTGACTTACTCTGAAGGCCTAACCATAGTTAGTAGATACACTGCACACACACAACATATATACATAAATATAAGTACTCTAACTTTTATATATATATACATACATATATATAAATTATTTTTATGTTCCTTTTGCTTAGATCAAAAATTTGATCTTGTTTATAAATTGCACCTTCATCCAGAAGACCCAGTCATTATGACTTTGAGAGATGTGCTTATTCTTACACTCCTCTTTGAGCCACTGAATTTAATATTAAGTAAAAATAAATGTAACATGAAGTAAAGAAATACCTGACAGCGTGTATCTCATTAAAATGAGACAAACTGAGAAAAAAGAATACCTAGGAATTGACACATCAACTTCCCCCAAATATGCCAGGCAGATGACTTTGCTCATTATTTTCATGGGTTGGCAAAGGGCTACAAGCTTTAGGTACAGAATAAAATGTTATCTTTCAAGCCTTCATGCTATTCGCCTAAAAAAAAAATCCGTTTTCAAGCTACTTCCATTTCTGTGCGCCTGTAACTTTTCATATTAGTGGTATTTTAAGGCTGCAGTGTGTGGACAGGGCCTGGGAGATTACCTAGTGACCCTACCAGCCAAGGCAAGGATTCTTTGTATAACCTCCCTGACAGATTGTCAGCTAACCTTTACCCGCACATGCCCAGGAGCAGGGAATCTATTTCTTTGCTTATCAGTCCATCCTGTGGTTGGACGGCTATGCATTTTATAAAACTTATCTTCATGCTAAGCTGACATCTGCCACCCAATAACTTCCAGTTGTTAATCCACTCATCTGTTCGGATCAACATACAGTGCATCAGTATCTCCTTCCTTATGTCACCCTGCAAGTATTTGAAAATCTTTGCTGTGTTCTGCTTAATCGTTTCAATCCCCTTACAATGTCAAGTAGATACAGTCCCTTCTTCCCTTCTCTATTGCCACCATCTCTCAAAGCATTCTTTGTTTTTAATGCCCTTTATAAATAATTACAAGCAAAATTGCATTTTATATCCTACATGTAACATGAAGAACACAGAGTAAAATAAGACAAAGATCTGTATTTCCCTACTCCCTCCCTCCCTGCCTCCCTCCCTCCCTTTCCTTCTTTCCTTTCTTCTTTCTTTTCTCTTCCCTTATAAAATGCATACTATATTTTTTTAGGCACTTTACAAACATGAACTCCCTTAAACCTTATTTGAAACCTTATAGATTAAGCCTGTAATAAGGAAACAGCCACAGAAAGATTAAATGACTTGCTCAAGTCCGCACAAGTAGGAAGAGGTAGAATCAGACCATCTTACTTCACATCTGAGCTTCTGAGGGCATAGGCTCTTTCTCCTGATCTATGTTCAGTCTTTTTGTTCCTGAATCCATAAATTGTGCGACCGTTACAAAAGAATTTTGTCTCACTGTGTAATAAGTGGAAACATGTAGTCCTTTGTCATATACACTGCTGTCTAGGAAGGTTTCTTCCAGCTCTACGGAGATGATTGATATTTTGTAATGAAATATAAATGTATATATTTTTATCCTTGTCAGCCTTGCCCCTAAAAAAATAAGTATAATAACCCCATTGTATATTTTCTGGGCTTTAAGAAGTGGGGCTCAATTTTATGATAGAACATACTCTTAGCCTCTGATACCAAATTAATAGGTAGTTTTAAAGCCCTGCATTAAACAGTTATATAACTAAGTAAATAAATAAGTATTTTTAAAAAGATCTTTCATGAGACACTTTCTCTGGGCATGGTGAACTATCTACATTGGAAAATCATGGAAGATACAGAACCAGATATTAGCCGTGTGTACATAGCATGGAGCAACTCTAGAACAAACCTGTGGCTGATTCTTAGACTAAACCAGACAACAAAGTCTTGAATAAATTTGAATATTGGTGAGAGAGACCATCTGGACTTGGTTAAAGTTCACTTTGGTTTCCCACTGAACAAGCAGTGCAATGAGGTCAAAGAGAACAGGATGCTGGTGAGCAATTACACTTAAGCCAGCACTTGCTTTTTTCTCCTGAAGGCCCAAAGCACAGGGATGGGAAAGTGAAGGGAGAAATCAGACCCCTGAGTAACTCTACATTATGTCATCATTGGGGCACAGCCATCTCTCCCTCCAAGGTCTATGTGCCAGCACAGAAGGCAGATTGGCATACATGATTATGACCTACTGTGCTCTTCTGTCTCCAACATGGGGCCTGCATAAACTGACTTTGGTTTATCATAATTATTCTTTCATTAAAAAATTTATTCCTAGTAATTATTTATTTAAAAATATTTCTGGGGCACCTGGGTGGCTCAGCGGGTTAAAGCCTCTGCCTTCGGCTTGGCAGCTCAGGTCATGGTCTCAGGGTCCTGGGATCGAGCCCCACATCGAGCTCCACATCGGGCTCTCTGCCCAGTGGGGATCCTGCTTCCTCCTCTCTCTCTGCCTGCCTCTCTGCCTACTGTGATCTGTCAAATAAATAAATAAAATCTTTAAAAAAAAATATTTCATTCACCGTAAGAAGTAGATGGCTTTGAATATTCTCTTACATCAAAGAAGGAAGCAATTTTTGAATGCACGTTATTTACCAAGAATCATGCATCATATTGAAATTACATATATGGGGGTGCTTTGTGACTCAGCCAGTGAAGCTTCTCACTCCTGATTTAGGCTGAGGTCACGATCTTGGGACCGTGAGATCCAGTCCCATGAGATCCAGTCCTGTGTCTGGAGCCTGCTTGGAATTCTCTCTCTCCTTCATTCTCTGAACCTCTCCCACTGACCTGCACACACTAGTGTGCTCTCTTTCTTAAGAAAAAAAGAAAAAGAAAACAATGAGAGAAAGGAAGGGATGGAGGGATTAAAAAAGGGAGGGAGGAAAGATACACATATGAATATGATGTGTTCCTGGTCCCGAAGAAGCTCAAAGCCTATTGGGAGAGCATCATATACAAATAAATAACTACAGCTTACATTTTTTATGATATTATATATAAACTGCTTTGGGAAACCTAGATAAGGGAGCAGATAATTCCCACAGGGACTGTGGGGCAGTGTTATGACCACAGAGAGAAGGTGACCTTAAGTCAGTATTATTACAAGACAGGTAAACTGAGAAAGAACACAATCCACCCACAAGAGACTCTGAAACTATTGGTTACTCTAGAAAATTCAGCATGGTTTGCTAGGGGCTAAGATTGGGATATAATGACAATAAATATTAAAAGTAGATCACTTCATCAAGTTATACTCTCTGAGAAAATAATGACCTTAAGAAGAACTAGAGAAGTGACTTTTATAAGTATCTAAGTTTAGGAGCCTTTAGCCCTCCACAAACACACTGGTTTCCTTGGTGATTCTAACTGGCCTGCACTTTTCCATTTGTAACTGGTTTCATCAGACTGAGGCAGGCAAGGCAGTATATTTGGGCTAGAAATCTATGACTCCATCAGAAACCTAATCTCTCCTATTAGTTTCAATTTTAGTTGACCTCCTCTAAAGACTCATAAACACTATTACTGCTCAACCCAAATGAACCTCCACTCTTTATTGCTAGATTGAGGGAAAGCTGTGTTAGAACCAGATACCTTGCAACAGAATATCATAAGCTGATTCTGCCCAAGAGCCCATCCCACTGGTTTTAATATGGGATTCAACTGTTTCAGCAATATTAGAAATGTGTTTCTGCAAATTAGAATTTCATTTTAGGGTTTGTACTTTATTATTATTTTTTCTAATCTTGAACTTTTCTTGCCTTTCATCATAATTTTTAAGCAAGAGTAATATATGAATTCTGCAGTGCTTTAAACATAATATTGAACCGTAGAATATCTAGCTTTTTGTTCTATTATATGCTGTTGGAACAAAGAACAGATTGGATCTAAAATAGCTTCCTCAAAGATACACTAAGGAAAAAAAGAGAACAAAGGCACAGTCTGAGAAATAATAGCCCAGTGATACAGTGATGTTCATTTTAACATCATTTGTGAAAACCAGGGCTTGTGTTTATTTGAGTCAGGCCAAAAATCAGAATTAGTCCTCATTTAGTCCTCATTTAATCAGTATAAACTGATTAAAATATCAAATCGGTATACAAATAACTATTACTCTAAATCTCTCTTGTGCTAGTGAGCTTCTGATATTTACTAGGGCTAAGGCATGATTAATTTTAATCAAATGCATTTATTTTTTGAGTAACTAGCATGGCCCAAGTCATGGACACTGTCAGAAACAGTAACGGTTGGCTCTCTTGAAGGGCCTTGACTCAAATGGTATTTTACATATGATTCTTCAGTATAAGGCACATTAGGTACCTAAAATATGTTCTTTGTCCTAAAATAACTCCAGTCTGGTAGGAGAGACAAGGCATACACAAATAAAGAAGATGCAAGGCTGCATGTAGAGAATGCCATCTGGTGAGATCCAGAAAACACTCTAAGTGTTCACAGGAGGCCAAGATCCTCTGACGCTCACTTTGCCTGGAGCACTGAAGCTGAGTCTTGGGGAATAATGGACTGAAACAAATACATATATTTTTAAATTTCCATTAAATCTTTGGCACCAACGTTTCTAGAAATTCTAGAAATGTTCAGTAAGAAGCAAAAAGAACACTGCACAAGGGAAGAAGAAAACAAATTTTGATATAGCATAAACATCAGTAGTGGAATATTACCAGTTCCCAATTTTACGCCTTCATTTTTTTTGCCTGTGGCTAGGGAAGAATTTCCATTATCTGTATATCCAGGTAAATTTATTTCTGGTTTGGCTTAGGAGCCTTTGCTAATGTTCATGACAGTACACACTGACCTCTTAATTTCAAGTCCAGCACTGGGATTGCATGTGTGAAATTGTCTTTTACTTCTGAAATAGGTACTGAGAGTTTACGTTTTTTGAATCTTAAGTGGAAATGGATAAACTCAGCGAGTTCCTTGAAAGAAACTTTGCTTTAGCTCTCATCTTCGATCACTAACCAATATTGGAAAGGAAGAATAATAAAGATGATGTAAGTGGCAGCCAATGAGGAATTTGACTATAGATAAATTTTCTGTAACTTTTTAAAAATATTTTTTGAAGACTTATTTATTTTAGAGAGAAACAGAGTGTGAATGGGGGCAGGGGCAGAGGGAGAGAGACAAGCAGACTCCCCACTGAGTGGGGAGCCCAAAGCAGGGCTCTATTCCAGGACCCCGAGATCATGACCTGACCCGGAATTAAGAGTCTGGGGCTTAACCAACTGAGCCACCCAGGCACTTCGATTTTCGTAATTTTAGAATAAAGCAAACAGATAAAAATAATGCAGATAGAAAGATCTCGTTGCTGGTTTTTAACATCCTCATAATAAAATGGAATATTTTTATCATTACAAAAGTTCCTGTGAAATGTGCTATATTTCCTAATTGTTGGTGTGTTATGCGATGATGTATTTATAGGTTTCCATCTGTAATTAGTTATTTCTATGGTGCCTGTCAGTCTAGAATATGGGTACCCTGACATCACAGAAGATAATAAACTTTAAGAGAAAAACTTGTGAGTATTTTTCACCTCTGGATCATTTGTGTGGTTGACAAGTGAGAGGAGAGAAAATTCTCTGCACAGAGCCTTCAGGGCTCCCAAGTAACCAGGGTAGGACAAAAAGGGGATTTCAATTACCAAATACAGCACAAAGTTGACTTGTATCTTTGATTTCCTCTTGTCACTAGTATTGCTCGAATTTCCAGAGGAGGCTAGAGGACACTGGACTTCCGCCTTCATCAGTGTACCTGTTACAACCGCGGACGTGACGCCTTAGCGTCACCAAGCCTCCGCAGGTTTAGGTTTGCCGATTTAGCACGCGAGGCTGTTGGTTTCCCTGTAAGATGTTTCTGTGTCTTCGGGCTAAGTGGCTTCCAATCATCTTTGGTACTTCGTTACTGACTAAAACATCCAATCATAGCTTCTTTCTGGGGCCTGATGCATAAGTTGTCCTGGGAATCAAAAGTCCTTGAGGGTGACTTTCTCCATCTTGCCGTTACTCCCTTCCTTAGAGTAAATTTTGACAGGTACCCAGCATCTTGTTCTCTTTATGTAGTCTCTGTGTCATAAACCACTGCATCTCATTTCCTATTCAAGGGTGTCTTTGAAAGTCTAGCATTTTGGAAAAGAGAGATACCATTTAACAGTTTATCTTCTATAGGCTGATTTTTCTTTTTTTTTTTTTTTTTTTTTGGTAAGCCAAATTTACTTAGGTAGCACTGTTAATAGTTTAAGCCTCTCTCACTTAAAAGAAAGCATTTCCAGCTCATAAACTATTCATAAACTACTAATTGCTTTGGTGGTGGTGGTTGTTCTTGTTACAGGATTCACAGGACTGCATAGAATGAAACTTTGAATAAAAAAGAAACATCTGTAGAAAATTAGATTGGGGGGCCCCTGGGTGGCTTAGTCGGTTGAGCACAGGACTCTTGATTTGTTCAGGTCATGTTCTCAGGGTGGTGAGATCAAGCCCCGCATGGGGTTCTGGGCTCTGCTACTCTCTGTCTCTCCTCCTCTCCTTCTGCCCCAACTCCCCACACTCTGTCTCTTTAAAATATATAACTAAATCTTGAAAAAAAAATTAGATGTATACAACATATAACTCTTATGACTCGAAATGACCACTTTAATTCTAATCCTGATGACCCAGAATATAATGTCTCCCTTTGGTTAACTTAAATACCTCTGTAATTCCTTTTTTGTACTCTTTTAAGGAATTAAATGGGCATTATATCATCTAGCCTTAAAGGAATATATATAAGATTCAGAGAAAAGATAGAAAATAACTTTGCTACTTGACAAAGACCTGCTTTATTTTATGAATTTGGGGTTGACTGTTGTATTGTATTACCATGGCCTCTTCTGAATGTAAAGTCCAGATTCCATCTCTACCTCAGAGTCACATTTTTTGATATATATAGCAAAAGTGTTTGCAGAGTTCGAACCCCCTTTTAGGTGTGTCTTAGGAGTCCGTGATTGTCAATATTACCAGTGGTCTCTTTAACCATCAGACCAATTTCAATGCACTGTGCTATTGAAAATGAATGCAATATCGTTAGCCCCATGGTTCCTGTGACTTGCAATTATAAATACACAGAGTCGGTCCACAGAAATATTTTTTGAATTAATGAGGCAAAATAAAAAATCTGGAAGCTTCAAACTAGTGAATGGACCCAAGCACACACGCATGCACACACACTTGGTCATTCTTATGTCATAAAATGCTTAGGCGATCTTTAGCTGATGACTGTGGTTAAAGTTAGCTGACTTCGAAGTATCTGTTCAAGTTCAGTAGAACAGATTGTTCTAAATAAGGCAACACAGGTTTAGAGACCTTCATCTATTCCCATTTTACAAACAGGACGTAATAAAAATGGCATCCCTATGTATATATATATATATTTTTTAAAGATTTTATTTATTTATTTGACAGAGAGAGATCACAAGCAGATAGAGAGGCAGGCAGAGAGAGAGAGAGGGAAGCAGGTTCCCTGCTGAGCAGAGAGCCCGATGCGGGACTCGATCCCAGGACCCCGAGATCATGACCTGAGCCGAAGGCAGCGGCTTAACCCACTGAGCCACCCAGGCGCCCCTCCTTATGTATATTATTATCTCCGTCTCCTAAATACTTCATTCCCAAAGATGCCATTATCTGACTGTGGATATATTCAAGCATGATTTAGGAAACCTTTGTGATTATCTAGCCTCTTATAATCACAGCACTAGTTTTAGTAATGGATCAGAAAATATAAAAATAAATGTGGCAAATCCTTAATCCATGCAAGCAGACACTCACAACTAAGTCAGTTCTCCATAAAAAAAAAAAAAAAATACGATTCTTTGAACTGTCTGTGGATATATCTGAGTTTTAGATTACTGTGTGTGTGTGTGTTGTGAACTAACCCAAACTCTGTGCTTTCTGCCCCAGAGACAATCACTTCCCTATCATCATGAGCCATCTTCCCTAAGCAGCACAATAAGGATAACAAAACCCATTTCAGTCTCAATTTGTTTAATTCCCAGATAGAGCTTGAAGTGAGGCTCTAAGGAACTTGAACTTGTAGTAGTGATTATCTCATACATGTATAAAAAAATGTTTAGATACAGTAGTGATGTTTCCTGATACTACTCTGAAGGCATTCGCTTCTACAGAAACAGATGAAAAACAAAGTGTATGGCTTAGCATATTATTACACTGAATAATGTACATGCAGTAGTAGCCAGGTTTGGGTGTATTTTATTTACATATAACAGAGCATAATAGAACAACATATAGCATGACCAGAGGATTTTCTTAGTGACCTGTAGAACATTTCCACCAGAAATTTCTAAATAAATGCATAGAAATGTTAGCAAGTTTAGCTGAAGAAAATATATGAAGGCAGAGATGAATGATATGTCTCTCTCATAAAAAAAGATACATGATAATATATCACTAAATACATTTAGTGATAGGTTGACTGGAATCATAAACTAGTTCTAAGAAAAAGAACAGATGTCTCCAGTGTCCAAATAACTCCCTAAAACCATTTAGGCTTTTAGGAAGACACCTTCATTCAGATGGCTATCCTAGGCGTCATTCAGTATTCTATTACTAAAGTACTAAATTACATTCTGTGGACATGAATGAATGATCGCGCCTACTTACACATTTTATAGAGCAGAATTCAAGTAGCAATAATTAAGCCTCAAGGGAATGAGAGAATGGTTGTTAAAACCTATGTCAGAGGTAAAAATCGACACTGGAAAGACCT
The DNA here is from genome assembly GCF_922984935.1 of Meles meles. Taxonomy (NCBI): domain Eukaryota; kingdom Metazoa; phylum Chordata; class Mammalia; order Carnivora; family Mustelidae; genus Meles; species Meles meles. The sequence continues at coordinate 71,364,235 of NC_060067.1, forward strand.
GAATTTGGATTCTTGTTGCAACAGTCTTGCTGTCTGGTAGAGAAGTTAGCAGTTGGTAATTCAGTGCCCTTGGACAATTTTCTAGAGCTGGATGATCTCTTCCATGATTCCTGGAAAAGAAATCGAGGGATTCAAGTAAATTCTGAGTTAAGTGCCCAAGCCTATCTACAGTATTTTTTGAGAAGTTGGGCCATGACTACAATTGTAACTTTTATTTATGTGAAGATATGGTGGTCCGCTATTAGGACAAAGAATACAAGACAAGATTTCTCATTTTTCCTAACAAAATACCAGCACTGGCACCAATATCACTAGAAATGGACAGATTTCCTTTCTGTTATTAACACAGAATGTCAGCATGCAATTGTGTCTGCCTGAGATTAAGCATTACTGTTTCTCACCAGATTCCTTCTCCTTACTGCCTTCTGGAAGCTCACCTTCTGGGTAGCTGCCAAAATTCATGTTTCAAAACAGAAATCTAGGGGCCCCTGGGTGTCTCAGTCAATTAAGTGTCTGCCTTCCTTTCAGGTCATGATCCTGGAGTACTGGGATCCAGCCTGATTTGGGAATCTGCTTATCCCTCTCCATCTTTCTGCTTATGGTTGGTCTCTCTCTCTCTCTCTCTCTCATGTGCGTGCACATACACACTCACACATACACGCATGCTTTCTCTCTCAAATAAATAAAATCTGGAAGAAAGAAAAAAAAGCAAGGGAGGGAGGAAGGAAAACAGATGTCAGTCCCCTACTTGCTTAGGAACTTTTCAGTTGCCTCCCCTCCCCCGGCCTCTTCTCTTTCTCTACAGCCCTTTCCTCCCCACCATCCCCTGATTGAAGACATTGTCCTTTGCACACACCATCTGTCTCTGCTGTGCTTCGACCTCCTCCTATCTCCTCTGCCTATGAAACGGCCACATATTTGTAACATCTACCTTGGATGATACTTCCTACATGGTGGTTCATTGTTCCTCTATGTTTGAGTGTTACCATATTGGCATTCATTGTGAGATCTCGGTATCGGTATTGATTTAGATACCCTCTCTCCCTCTAGTCTTTGAGCCCTGAAGGCTGAAACAATACTAACTCATCTTTTTAGCATCTACTGCAATGCCTGGTACATGGTGAATGATGAAATGTTAGAAATTCAGAATTACAGTTCTACAGTAAATGATGAAAAAGTTGAGGTAGCTTAGACTTTAGGCTTAGAGAGTATCTAAGCCACATCTCTCAAATAACATTTCAGTTTTGTTATGTTGCGGTACACACCATCAGTTTGTCAAGCCCAGAACTTGTTTCCCCACCACTTCCTCTGAGGCTCTTTTCTTTGTACAGTATGGTTCCCGTTTGCCAGAAATCTTCTTTATTAATACTTTTCTTTGAAAGGAGACTTTCGGGGCGCCTGGGTGGCTCAATGGATTAAGCCGCTGCCTTCGGCTCAGGTCATGATCTCAGGGTTCTGGGATCGAGTCCCGCATTGGGCTCTCTGCTCTGCAGGGAGCCTGCTTCCTCCTCTCTCTCTGCCTGCCTCTCTGCCTACTTGTGATCTCTCTGTCTGTCAAATAAATAAATAAAATCTTTAAAAAAGAAAGGAGACTTTCTTCCCTAAAACCTTGTTTAAATCTCATCAGTAGAGTTCTCATGCTTGTTTGGAAGCTCTAAAATGATTATATAGTGTTTAGAGAATGGGGAAAATAGGTTATTTGTACATGTCCTGTCTCCTGGGAATATTTATACTTATAGATGTTCCCCAAAGTGGAATACACAATGCTTTGTTACCACAATAAAATTAATAAATCATATTTTAAAAATAATCAAATATTGTTTTTATAAAGTACTTGAAAAAACTTTAAATATGATGAGGGTTTGATATATTTTTTTTTTTTCTTTTAGAGAGGGTAAGAAAGAGGTGGAGGAGGGGCAGAGGGAGAGAGAGAATCTTAAGCAGGCTCCATGCCTGGCACAGGGTCCAATGCCGGGCTTGATCTCACGACCCTGAGATCAAGACCTGAGCTGAAATCAAGAGTCAGATGCTAAACCCACTGAGCCACCCAGGCACTTCTAATAGTCTATTCTTGATCAAGAAAGATTTGAACATTGATTCCAAGGAAGTCAGAACAATATATCATTTCAGTATAGTATGTCATTTCATAGTTTATTTAAACCAAAGCCATTCCAAAAAAGAAAAAAGAAAAAGAAACAGAGAAATGAGAGCAGTGGAATTATATTTACTTATAATATCAAAATAATCACATTGTTTTCCTTTAGTGGCAGGTTAGATGAACACATTTTTAAGACAGCCCTGGATTTCATCCAATACTAAGTGAAAAGAAAATTGGAACATTTTCCAGGTTAAAAATCAAGATAAAATGATATCTAATCTAAGCACGTGTATGTAAGAAGAATACTTTTTGTCAGAGTTATTTAGATGATTACAATGATTTTCCACCTAACTTTGTGAGCCATCATGACTTTGGTATGTGAATATTAATTTGAGTAAGTGATTTAGTTTTCTAATTAGTCTGTGACTTTGTTTTCTGAACTCTTATGGGGCAATATTTCCTAATTCATGCTCCTCTGAATACTAGTTACCTTTATGATGTTAAGTAAGTGTTCCAAGAAAAAAGAAAGCTTTTCTAGTCCATATCTCCTCAGAATATCACAACAGATGTTATAGGACATAATGTTAAAGTATTAATATTGTCAGTAATAAACAGCGAATAAGACCTAAGTATACATTTCAATGAATAATCATAAAGTGAATACCTGAGAAACAACTGCTGACATCGAAGAAATAGTGTCTTTTCAGCTCCCAAGAGCCCCACCCTTTTATATGTTTAAATCTTCTGAAAATTCTGTCAGGAAAGACAGTTGACTTTTGTTAACACTGCACATTCATCTATACTTAGGAAATACAATACGGGAAAATCCGTCTTAGCAAACCAGGCAATTTAAGCACAGTAAATTTTGGCCAGTATTGCGTTCAAAAAGAATATTTAGCGAAAGTCAATGTATTCCTTGACTGTAGAATTTTTCAGGGAATTAATGTTATTTTATAAAGATGTGCTTATTTACATAGAGGAGCATAGAGGGAACACAAAGAACCCATGTACCTGTTTTAATTTATACCTATATGCATTTGTTCTGCTTTCTATTTATTAACATAGAAGAACATGGATTATACTTAAGTAATCAGATAGCAATTTCTGAAGAAATAAATTTTAAACAAGTAATTCCTAGGGAGTAAATAAGCTAGTTTAAGAATAAAAGAGCAACCTCATTTCCCCTTAGAAATTATTGTGCATTTTAATAATTTAGTTTGCATCAAACCTTTCTAATTATCATTATCTCAATTATGAAAGTTTGACTATTTATAATTATTCAAGGCACAAATATTTGAATAAAAATCTCTCTATATATTAATGATTTCTAATTGAAAGTGTTATAACAAAACGTCATCAGAATTAAATGATTATTTCAGGTAGATGAAGATGAATTGTAAGATTGAGTGACAGTTTTTCTGTGCTTGTATGATTATATTAGGCATGGAATAGAAACATAAGAGAAATAGCATCATTAAATGTGTAATAATAAAAGCAAGAAAGCTATATTCTATAGGTAAAACATCTTTTGGTTAAAACATATGCTGTTCAACAGCCCATCCAATTTGGATTTGCAGACATTGTTAGTATATATAAATCATAAGAACAAAATATTATTAGAAATAATGGTTAAATATTCTTTGAAATCACTACTGTGGACTGCCACTTTTATAAAAGATAGTTCTGTGTTACACTGTATGTTTTTCATTAGTCGTTAATGGAGAGATCGTGTAGATTACTTCATTGTCATTTATCCAATGTATTTCGATATGTGTGACTCCAATAATAACTACCATTTATTGAGTACTTAATATTTAGTGAGGTATGTTAAATACACTATTTGTGTGCATGTCTGTTTATGTATGTATAGTTAACTTTCATGTCAACCTATCTATAACAATACTGTTGTGATCCCCATTGGAAAGAAGACAAAATGAGAATTTAGCCAAATTTTATAGTTTGTTTAGGTGATATAGTACCAAGAGGCAAAGCCAGATTCAAATCTAGGATTGTATGACTCTCCAGTATATAAAAACTGTGCTATACCTACATATAGAATTACTGTATACTACATATGATGGCATTGCTGAGATTTTTTTTAAAACAATTACAGCAATGTATAGGCTAATTATCTGTATTTTGGTATTTAATCAACCATTTACTTTTTATTTATCATTCTCAATGAGAAGTATTTTAAGATAATGAAAATAACTGCTAATCCCTGATTTACTAGAATGGAATCCATTAAGATACAATCCTCTTAAACAAAAGCATAATTGTCCTGATAAATTTTGGCTTCATACTTGCATGTAGGACTCTTAGGTCACTACTAGACTAACTTTATTTATACAAAGTCAGTTCTTTGTAATCCCCTAAACAACTTCTTAGAAACTAGTTTCAAGGAATTACTGACGATTATTTTGAAAAAGGAATTAAAAGAACCGAGGTGCCTGGGTGGCTCAGTCATTTAAGTATCTACCTTCAGCCAGGGTCATGATCCTGGAGTCCTGAGATTGAGCCCCACTTTGGGCTCCTTGCTTAGCGGGGAGTCTGCTTCTCCCTCTGCCCTTCATCCCACTGTGGCTCTGACTCTCACTTTCTCAAATTAATAACTAAAATCTTAAAAAAAAAAAAAAAGAACAAAAGTAAGTATTTTAGCCATGTGGTTTAAGAGCTCAAGACACCCAACAAAACCTTATAAACTCAGCTCTTTAAATCAATGGCACGTCACATGGATACATGACCCATGGAACTTTGCTAATTGATTTGTGGTTTGGAGTAATTAGATCTGGCATCTGGATCGTCTTCCATATTTCTTGGCACTTCGTCTTTTAATGAATCTTGCCAATTACCACTTACATTTTTGGCCATAAAATTAATCCCTGCCTATTGATATATTCACCTTTCTGGAAAGAAATATATGGAATGTTTACCACAGAACCACAAAATTCATATTTTATCCAAGTGCAACTATTGTACCAAGTCTTGAGTATCAATCATAGCTTATATGGTTGGGTTTTATTGCTTTCCTTTCTTCATTTTATGTTTTTCCTTCAAAATTTGTTATATGTAATATATACTTCTTGATGTGGACTCAGTTGTAATATATACTTCTTGATGTTGCTGTTACTTTTTAATCCCATATTTTCCGCCTGTCCCTTCAGCTTGACTCCCATCCACCAGACCACTTACACTGTTTGGCTGCATGTCACGGATAACTACTCCCTTGTCAAAGCCAATGATGTAAATAACATTCTTATTTGTCTTCAACAGTGTTTCTCAAACCTGAATCCTGCATTGACCTCATTAAGAAGAAATAATTATTGCATACCTTCCTTTCCGACAGAAATTATCTTTAGCATAGTTTTACTTATATATGCCCAAACACAAGGCCAGGTAGAAGCTCCCTATGCCTTTAGCTCTGATGCAACTATAAATCAAAACAAGTGGACAAATGAAATAAAACCAACAAAACTGAGTTAGCACAATTCATTCATTATGGTGTGATACGTTTTTGCTGAAGTTAAATTGCATATGACAGCAGTTTTTAGGTTGCCTGTATTTTTCTGTGACATATGATACACTTCTGCCATGACTTTTTTTTTTTTTTTTTTTTAACTACTGTAAAACCTTTTTGGTAGCATGTACCATTATTTCAGTTTTTTTGTCATCTAGCTCCAAAGCTTCATGAGTGCATTAAGGCAATTTCTATTTTTCTGTCACTGTCCATGATCATAGTGTCTACTAGTTGGGGGCCAACATAGTCAAAAATAATTAGGCAAGTCTTAATTCCTTGTCTGTTGACTGGAGCTCTGTCATTTCTTCCCTCCAAGGTGTCTTTGGCTTTGACAAGTTCTCTCTGTCGTGCTGATGCTGTGTTATTTGCCTCACACCTTAATTATTTCAATATCCTCTTCACTGACTTTTCTGTTTCCAGTCTTTCTTCTTCAGTCCATCCTGCAAAGTATCATTTTTTTAATTTAATTTTATGTGTGTATAATTTAATTTAATTTTATACAATGTATAAAATCCGAGGAGTGAGAAAGTGACTCCTTCCTATTAGAGATGGAGACTGAGAAGTTCTGTCTCATTGTGTGAGAGCTGAAGAATATCATCAATCTAATTGTTCTGCCCACAATCCCAGCTTTACACCCCATGGACTACTAATGAGATCCTTGTCTCCCTCTGGAGGCCTCTGCTTTCTCATCTGAAAAATGAAGGGGTTGGACCTGGTGATCTCTAAGGCCCCTTTAGGCTCCAACAATCTGAGTTGAGGAAAAACAGTAAGCAAATTAGAGTTCTAATTAGTGTTCTAAAATTCATTGTTTATGCATCACACCCAGTGCTCCTACAATATGTGCCATCCTTAATACCCATCACCAGGCTCACCCAACCCCCGACACCCCTCCCCTCCAAAACGCTCAGTTTGTTTCTCAGAGTCCACAGTCTCTCATAGTTTGTCTCCCCCTCTGATTTCCCCCAATTCACTTTTCCTTTCCTTCTCCTAATGTCCTCCATGTTATTCCTTACGCTCCACAAGTAAGTGAAACCATATGATAATTGACTCTTTCTGCTTGACTTATTTCACTCAGCATAATCTCCTTCATGTTTTTTTAAGTAGGATCTACGTCCAGCAGGGAGCCCAACACAGGGCTTGAACTCACAACCTTGAAATCAAGACCTGAGCTGAGATCAAGAGTCAGATGTTTAACTGACTGAGCCACCAAGCATTTCCCCCCCGCGCAGAGTATTTTTAAACTGATCATTCTAAAACCCAAGTATATCATGTAGAATCATATATCTTGTAGTTTCATTTCATCTCCTTGTCAGACTATGCCCTATTTCTCCCACTCATCCTCTCACCTTTCTCCTATGTAAATACATGTCACTACATGCTTATTCAGCACACATGTAACAGCACAGAAACATGGAAAGCACCACATATCCTTGCTTCTTTCTTCTTTTTCTTTCTTTTTAGTACTGTGCACTCTAACCCTCCTTCCATCCACCTGAGTCCTGCTGGGGCAACAGGCATAAACCAGAGCTGTCCTGGGCATGATAGGACATAGAGTCACCCTAAGCCCAAGATCACACTGAAAACTCTTTAGATTTGAAAACTTCTTTCATTTATGGCAAATATTATATCTCTTTCTCTAATTATTCTGAGTATGTTGAGCTATCCTTCGTAGACTTTAAGGCCCTGTATGCAGATACCCTCCATAGTTTCTTATCCAGGGTAGAATGTAGGGAAAAAAGTATAGCAATTAAGACCACAAACATAGGAGTCAGAAAGAATGAGATTCAAACTATCTCTACCTCTTATTGCTGATGTAATCTTGGATATTTCTGAGTTTTCCCTTTTGCAAAATGAGTCTTTGTACTCCCCTTATAGTAGTAGTATGAAGGTTGAAGATCATTAGCACGAGGTGACTAGCCTTTGTAAAATGATTTGTATTTGATAAATGGTAACTTTTCTTACTAACATTCTATAAGCTTAGCTTATGATTTTATGAATCGGAATTATATGAACCCATTCCTTAATTTTCTTCCTGGAATTCTCAATGGTTTATAAGTTGGAAAAATAGCAGCTGTAGAGATAGATTGAGAAAGTTTAATTCTGCACCATATTAGTCTAGAAAAAGGAACTGAAATGCCATAGGGATTGTTGAGGAACAGAAAGATCAGAACGAATCATACGCATGGTATTCAGCTCCACTTCCTCCCAACCCTGAGAACATTTCTATATAGGAATGTGCTGGACACCATGTCCTCACAAAAATCCGAGGAGTGAGAAAGTGACTCCTTCCTATTAGAGATGGAGACTGAGAAGTTCTGTCTCATTGTGTGAGAGCTGAAGAATATCATCAATCTAATTGTTCTGCCCACAATCCCAGCTCTACACCCCATGGACTACTAATGAGATCCTTGTCTCCCTCTGGAGGCCTCTGCTTTCTCATCTGAAAAATGAAGGGGTTGGACCCGGTGATCTCTAAGGCCCCTTTAGGCTCCAACAATCTGAGTTGAGGAAAAACAGTAAGCAAATTAGAGGGACCCTAAAAAAGACAAAAATAAGAGGGGAAAAATAGTCTTTTTCTAAGGTCTGTGTCTTTGTGTCTTACTCAGTTGAACAGAAGAGAGTCGATACAGAGTTTGATTTCTGACCGAAGTGCAACAAAGCATGAACCAAATGGACAGGAAAAAAACCAAAAAACAAAAACCTATTGTGTCCTAAATATTCTCTTGGTCCTACTATAATGAAACTACTGACACATTTTTTTTTAATTTTAATCAAAAAGTTAACTGTAAGCAATTACCACAGTTGGCTGTGAGTGATATTTTGTACCCTCCCAGATAGCCATCTATTTGGCAAACAACACAGCTGTTTCAAGAATTACTGTAAAAAATTGTTGCAAGTGTCAGAAATGATGAGTCCTCAGACTTAGCCTGATTATCTGTGTTGGTGTAGTTATAAAAGAGGACAGAGAAGGGGGAAAATTGATCTAAGATCAAATACTGTCTCCTGGATCTTATGATTTATAATGGCTACCTCTGTTATAATTCACATAAGGCAGTTTCCCTAGGACGTTGATTCACTTCACCCCCTCTGTTTCAGAGATGGTCTCTCATGCATTTGTATTTCTTCTGCTTTACTCCAGACCCTTGTAACTTTTCACCCAGACCTCTGCAGTAATCTCTTAATTCTTCTCTTTTCCCTAATCTCTTGCCTTCTGGTCTACTTCCTGAAGTTCAGCACTGATTATGTCTCTCCCTGCTGCATAGATGCCAAAATTTTATAGCCTGAAGTTTAGGGGCCTCTGTCATTTCAAGATTAATCAACTTTTCCTACAACAGTGCCCCCTCTTTTCTAATCCTCTTAGACTGTAGTCAGTTCACACTATTCAAGGCACAAAGTCAATACTTAAGAGTCTTTCATAAGTAAAGAAATAAGTAAATAAACGTATGTCTTTGAGGTTTTTTTTTTAAAGATTTTATTTCTTTATTTGGCAGAGAGAGATCACAAGTAGGCAGAGAGGCAGGCAGAGAGAGAATGAGGGGAAGCAGGCTCCCCGTGGAGCAGAGAGCCCGATGCGGGACTCGATTCCAGGACCCTGAGATCATGACCTGAGCCGAAGGCAGCGGCTTAACCCACTGAGCCACCCAGGCACCCTGTCTTTGAGTTTTTAAGCCAGCATTCCCTCAACTTATTTCATCACAGATATCTTAGGAAATGTTATTTTCCTGAGATTATGTTCTATATCACTAGAGGGACTGAGGGGTACAGATCAAAAAGGGAAGTTAATCGAGATCCATAGTCAAGTGACTAGAACTGACACTGGAACAATATCATTTTAAAAAGGAAAAAGAAATACTCGGTACTAAACAGAAAAACAGGAGGAAGTAAGTCTCTGGTCAGTAGAAAACAGCAGAATATCTTTTCTTTAAGATTTTATTTATTTATTTATTTATTTATTTATTTAGAGCATGAGGTGGGGACAGTGGGGGAGAGAGAAAGAGATTTTCAAGCAGACTCCACGCTGAGCGTGGAAAATGACACTGGGTTTGATCTCAACCACCCTGAGATCGTGAACTGAGGGGCAATCGAGAGTCAGATGCTCAACCGACTGAGCCACCCAAACACCCCTGGCTGAACATCTTTTAAGATCATTTATCAACCCCAAATAAATGGTGAAGTTCTAGGAAGCCAGTTAGAAGAACTTCCCAATGACCAGAATCAGGAGTCATATGCTGGACACAAAATCCAGATAACTAAAAGTCATTAACAGGATTAGATATTAAAAAGGGAGGAGAATAATGCATTCTAGCATAATCACTTTGATCGTCATTTATATGGATAAAAGGCTTCAGATTGGTAGTGCTTATGTTTGTACAATCATACGGAGGCTTCCTTCCACATAACCTTGTGAAGAAAGAGTCAGTTGAGCAGAAATACATGCTATTTTGGAATCTATATGTGAATGTAAAGTGTGAACCCTTGGGACCAAATGACAATGAGCTTCAAAAGTATATGCAAAGATGCTACTCCAAACACATGATCAGTAGCATAGATGTTCTAATTTATTGGGACACAGATTGTTAGAGGATTAGAAATTTCATCTTGGCTTTATTTGCTTGCTAAACCAATGAGAATATATTGCAAAAATTTCTGGTTGTGTCACAAAATAGAGATGAAGCTTCTAATTTGGTTACTTCCCCCTATCCCCCTCCTCTAGCACCTGGACACATTTATCTTCAAGTCCATGTTCAGATGAATCAGGGAATGTTTTGAAGCTAGTGGACCCCAACTTAGTATGGACTTTGTTTTAGGACTTTTTGATAAACAGTGAAAGCTGCCTATTTTGTGGCTAGTCCTCAGCCCATAAGTATCCACTTTTTTTTTTTTTTTTTTTCTGAAAAAGATAGCCAACTATCCCATATTCTTGAATCTCCCTATTTCCTTTTTCCTTTGTTCATCCAAGCATACCTACCTCACAAATCCTAGCAGTTTCATTAATCCTATTGACCCTTTGAGACTCTGTGCTGACTTCCTTCTTCTTTCCACTGACAAGGCTCCGGACATAGTTGAAATAGAATAGAATGGTGCCTTCCATGCTTCACTACTCATTCGTTCATTATTTGTAAACTAATTTCTGCTCTGAAAATTCTACTGAAAGTCAAAGACTACAAGCCACATAATTATTGAATCTGGTGACCTTTATTTACTTTGCAACCTCCTTGCGTCTGCTGCAGATTCGACTCATTGATTACACCTTGTTTTTTTCTTTGATTCTGTGACTGTTTTCTGTGTTGCTGTCTATTCCGCCTCCTTTCTCATGGGCTTTTCAAAAACAGTCATTCCGCATAGTTTTGTCCTCAATTCTCGTCTCTACTCATCATATACTCTCCACGTGGGTGGCTTTATCAAATTAGCCCATGTCTTTCAGGAAAGTTCCAAACTTAGGGTATAGAACTACATAATCTAGATACAGTCGAGAGCTGTCTTTCATGACACGTATTTAACTAAAGTCTTGTGTCAAATATAGTATATTTAAGTAGAATGCGTTTTCCCCTATAACCTTATTTTATTAACTCTTCCTCTCCTTGATCTTTCCCTATCTGAACTCTTAAATATATCCTATTTTTCCTTATTATTTTTGTTTTAGACTCTGCAACTCTTCACCCTTCCCCTTCACTCCCAAGCCCAAGCCCTCATCATTTCTCCCCTTGACTATTGAATAGCCTCCTAATTGGGTTCCTCCTTATCTCTAGTTTATCCCATCCCTGCTGCAGTCCTGGCTCAAACCCTCCTTCTGCTGCTGCCCCCTGCTGCCCTACGACACATAGCTAATCTCGCCACCCTGCTGCTCAGTAACCCACCCACCTTCTAGAGAATAAGGTCTAAGTTTTTGCTGTCAATCACAAACATTTGTGAAATGGCCCCATCTTTTTTCAAAACACTGTAGCTGAATTTCTTACAGCAAACTAGTTGTTTATTTTAGCAATGCCTAAAATAAGTAAGTAACAAAAAAGAGATTAATTTTCTTTTAATTCAGTTTCCCTGCCTTCTTGTACCATTATTATAACCAAAGCAGACTATGGGTCATTCCCAAATGCACCTGACATTCTCATTTTCACACCTTTTCTTGTAATTTACATTCACCCAATCTCACCTAATTTCTAGCCCTTGAAATTCTATTCATCCGAACTGTCCATCACAAAAGTCTTTTTCTAAGATGTTGTCCCTGACTTTTGGATCTCGGTAGCAGGGATTAAAGATAATATGTGTAAACTATTTTTAGTTATACCTTGAGGTTATTTGTCCTTGGTGTATTTCATATTTTATATTCTGCCTTTTTCAAAGTTATGTAAGTTGTATTGGTTTTTACCATGTGCTTGTATCCAGAAACTAAATTCTAAGATTCTCAAATGTATCTTACTCTCTTTTCCTAGGATTTTCATAAGCCTTCACTTTTAAGAGTTAATAACATAAATTACAGCTTCACACTGTTATACCATGTGCAGGAGATGGTGAGAGTAAAGGGAAAACTGGGAAATAAAAATGGGAAAAGACTGGAAGGTGGGAAAAGAGAGAGAACCTATCCTTCTAGAGAAGATGACAAGCTCTCGAACAGTACCGGGACAAAAACTGAGTGGATTCTTTTGGAGAGTGGGCCAAAGTGAACGTTTGGGAATGCATGACACTAGGATGTTGAGTTGGTTCGTACTCAACTCTGTCCATTTCAGATGCAACAAGGAAGCCCAAAAGCAGGGCACCATCTCTGAGAAAGGTTGACAGCATTCATTCAGCTGACCATGATACCATGGCACCAACAGTGGTGGGAGGGGATCGAAACCCAGAACAGAGTATGGAGCAGAAGGATGTAGCTGATCTTCCTCCTTGAGATTCAGGAGCTTCCGTCTCAGGGCTGAACAGCAAAAAATAGTTCCACCTCCCTGTAGATGGCTAAGTAAGCTCCGCTGCTATTTTGATGAGCTGTGGGCAGCTAGGATGCAGCTGGATTTTCATTCTCTAACGTTGTCCGGGAAATGTTCTTAGAAAGCAACTAGAGTGGGTTGAGCCTCTGCCTTCAGCTCAGGTCATGGTCTCGGGGTCCTGGGATTGAGCTCTGAGTCAGTCGGGCTCTCTGCTCAGCGGGGAGCCTGCTCCCCCACCCCCCATTCTCTGCCTGCTGCTCTGCCTACCTGTGATCTCTCTCTGTCAGATAAATAAATAAAATCTTAAAAAAAAATAGAAAGCAAGTAGAAGAGTGCATTGGTTTTGCTTGCCATATGCGTAAATGGATAGACCAGGATTTAGTGAAACTTAATAGTGAAGTCAGAGTAGTGAAGGCAGGAAAAATGCTTCTGTTAATACAAGAGCAAGGCCACAGGCCACAGTGGATCAGTCAGGCTGTGCAGTGAAGATGGTGTGAACTGGTCTC